>NC_081406.1:227699341-227849341 GCF_030272615.1 Cryptomeria japonica
AAATTGTGAACGTTGACATATAAGGTTTCCATAACCCGTACGGGTTATGGGAAAATCTTTATATATTTTGTATAAAAAAACAACAATGAGTTGTAATGTGCATATCTAGATGCTACATTTTGTATAAAAAAATAACAATGAGTTGTAATGTGCATATCTAGATGCTAAGTTTTGTATAAAAAAACAACGAGTTGTAATTTGCATATTTAGATGCAAAATTTTCTAAATATAAATAGTAATGAGCTTGATCATTTATATAAGATGCCAAATTTTATATATGAAAGTGTCCATGGGACTAATTTGCAAATTTTGAGAGCCCAAATTTGTACCATTTGATTATAAATAACTAAGTCTGATTTTGACATATGTTAAATAACTTGCAAATGGGTATTTGAATATGCAATTTTTTTTCCAAGTGTTTTGGGAAAGTTTTGAGTTATTATTGAATTACCCGATTTGAAGGGCTAGTAGGAATAGTCCAAATCCGAGATAGGATTTTTTATGCAACGAAAACGAGACCCCATAGGTTCAAACGAATCATCCATAAGTGCCACGGTCTCCAAGTTATGCTATGTCAAAGTTTGACCATTTTTTTGCACTTTGAGCGCTTAAGGGAAAACGTCGCTACGGGGTGGCTCGTAACGATTAGACATCTTGGGGAGCAAGACAAGGGCACACCTAGCATAAACCTGACCACCTGGATGCGCTCATGCTGACGGTTCATTCCCACAACAAGCAAAATGAAAGATGCACTTTTTTGCCACCTCTCATTGATGGTTTTTAACGGTTTTTGATGCGACAGAAAAAATCTCACCACAAGAAAACGGAATCGAGTTGCCCAAAACCGAGATAGGATTGTTTAGGCAGTGAAAACATGACCCCATAGGTTCAAACAGATCATCCATAAGTGCCACGGTCTTCGAGTTACAGGATGTCAAAGTTTGACCATTTTTTCAACTTTGAGCGCTGAAGGGAAAACGTCGCTACGAGGTGGCTCGTAATGATCGGACGTCTTGGGGAGCAAGACAAGGGAACACCTAGCGTAAAACCAACCACCTAGACGTGCTCGCACTGACGGTTCGTTCCCACGACAAGCAGAATGAAAGATGCACTATTTTGCCACCTCTCACTTACGGTTTTTGACAGTTTTTGATGCGACAGAAAAAATCTCACCACAAGAAAACGGAATCGAGTTGCCCAAAATCGAGAGAGGATTTTTTAGGTAGCAACAACACGACCCCATAGGGTCACATGGATTGTCCATAAGTGCCACGGTCTCCGAGTTACGGGACGTCAAAGTTTGGCTTTTTTTCCACTTTGAGAGCTCTAGGGAAAACATCGCTACAAGGTGGCTCGTAACGATCAGACGTCTTGGGGAGTGAGACAAGGGCACACCTAGCATAAACCCAGCCACCCAGACATGCTCATGCTAATGGTTCATTCCCATGACAAGAAGAACGAAAGATGCACTATTTTGCCACCTCTCACTGACAGTTTTTGACGATTTTTGATGCGACAGAAAAAATCTCACCACAAGAAAACAGAATCGAGTTGCCCGAAACCAAGATAGGATTTTTTAGGCAGTGACAACATGACCCCATTGGTTCACACGGATCATCCATGAGTGCTTCAACTCTTCTTTTATAGGTGATTTGGATGAATAGGTGTGTCTCTTACCCTAAGGCCGACTTGTTATGGAATAAAATTTAAATGAAAACCTTACCTAAGCTGACTCATCCTTAGATAAATTTCAAATCTGCTTTGCATGCTAAATATTGTCTTAATTGGTTCTTGAAATGATGAAATTCACTCCATAAGCATGAGTTTATGAAATAATAACTTCACTCCAATCTCTTCATGCACGAAGGACTCAAAGAAAATTCACTCAATCAAAATACACAATATCAACATTAACGGTATCTGTACTTGGGTATACACAATATGAGCAATAGATAGTTTAAAAGTATATGCCATATGAGTTACAAGTAATGAACAAATTGGATCACATTTCAAGACATATACATAATGAACAAATTTGAACACTTTTCAATAGCAAATAACTAAGTTTAAGCAATATCATGTTTCATATATATCAATGAACAAATTGGATCGAATATCAAGTTTCATATATATCAAAATGAACAATAATCGTGTACATATATCAAAAAATGGCATAGATGCCAAATCAATAATAGTTACAAAAATGTGGCATGTGCCATGTCTGTCAAAGTCGATATATACATATACAAATGTCGAATATATAAAAAATTGGTCCTTCAATGACCACAACTATAACTATATGTCTCTATCGATATCTATGACTATTGCGGATCATCAAAATCGAGCTTCTTCGAAGCAGTACATGGCTTTGCAGGTGGCTGCACAAGGACAATTCAAATGTCAAATCAGATATATTTTCTCAATATAACATCAAAATAACTAAATACTGAACTCTAAATTGTTTGAAGTTGAAATGTTGATTACCTCATCTCTGTCTTTTTCAATTCGGTGAGGCTGAGGATCCGTGGGATGTCCTGAAGGAGGTTGTAACTTGTAAAACAACATTAACACATGTTAATGACATATATGTCAAATAACACATAATAACTAAAAATGAATAGACTAAAAAACTAAAGCATACCGGAGCCTCAGATGGATGTGTTGTGGTCATAGGAGGAAAAGTCATAGATGAATCAGTTACGACCATTTCCTATATCCATGGTAAGTGATCCAAAAGGAGTTAACTAGACGGTTTCAACTTCGTTGTGCATTTAGTGAAAAGGAGTTGATCTAAGATAGATGTACCTTTTGCCTTGGTCGTGTTGGATCCCATAATATACATGTAGGACTTCTACTGAAATGGAATGGTAGAATAACAGTAGGAAGTTTGGAAGGGGCCTGTAATAGTTTAAAGACAATCATACAAGTTAATAACCCAAAGTTGTTGACAAACTAGATAAAACAAATATTTTTAACATATGTAGAAAAAATGCACACTGAAGCCTCGTATAGTTCTCCTATAACCTTAGGAGGCCTAGTTAATCTGATGCAGCTATTACTGTTTCCTGTATGAAAAATGATAACATATGATATAGACATAAAAGGATTTAGTTATTTCGAACAAGCAAGAATGCAATCCAAAGTGAATATGAAGATATCACCTCTTCCCTCTGCTGAACCTCATTGACATCAAGTGCATTCATTAATTTCATAAACCCCATATGTTTTTGTATATAGAACAAATAAATTAAGTGCATTTATCAATATCTACATATACATGTTTAATCATAATACATTTCAACAATTGAATTTAAATTGTAGTGAATTACCTTCTGTCTTTTGGGTGTTCGAGAGGATATCTTTTTCTTCCTCAGAGTGCTAGAGGATGGCTTTCTCACATGAGATGTCCTCGAGGCAGGTGGGGTAAACTAATGGAAAAAAATTAACATAAGGGAAAAGAGCATGTATTTAATATATCACTTAAGTAAAAAATATATAAATCTAAATGGTACCGCATAGCTATCTTGGCCAAAGTCAATGGCTGAAAGCATGATATCATCAAGTTGGGACATCTCAACCACTGATAAGCCCTACAAAATATCAAGCAATGATACATATAATTAACAAAATATATTTTGAATCCAATGTATTATTATATTTTTAACAAATTTACAAATCTTTACCTCTGGTGGCGAAACTACTCATGACCGTGGAGTCGACTAAATAGTATGTAGTGTACTCCCACCACCTGTTGCACCCTGCAATGCATTTTATTTATATGTCACTTTAAATTGTTCTAAAAATAAAAATTCATTTCTTTTTATAAGATTTAGTCACTTAATTGATAACATGTCATAAACAGAATTAAACACACATGTGTCTGATAGAGAGGGTACAACATATTGAGCAGTTCATCGGTGAGGGCCACATCCTCTGCAGTGGAAGCATGGCATCTACTCCCACAACATGTACATGAATGAGATTTCCCACCATCCTCATCTGCATCAGTGTCTACACCAGAACATACACCTTGGCAGGTGGGGCACATATGCTGAATGGGCTGGCTTGTGCCAAATAATGCATGAGGTGTTGCTGATGAAGGAGGTGTCGCTGAGGAAGGAGGTGTTGCTGATGAAGGAGGTGTCGCTGATGAAGGAGGTGCTATAGGTGCTGGTACATCCTCTACTCCGACCAGCTGTGTGCCATGCTGAACAATGACATCAGTTAATGATGCAACTGCTTGAAGAGTCTGTAATTCCATAGACTCCTTCAAGGTTATAGGGACAGTGACATGAACCATGGCTTTAGGAGTTGTACGCCTCCTATGTTGTGGGTCTACCACCCTATGGGCCCCAAGTCTATCCTGCGCAGAGCCTCTCCCTCTACCCTGAAATTGTCAGATGTCAAATTAATTCGGCTTCTTGCCAAGGATAAACTCACAATACAACTTTCTCAAAAAATATTGAGGCACCTCCCAATTATTACAAGGTGGTTGGTCAAAGACCATATACCACCTATCCCAAAAAGCTTCTTTCAACCTAGCATGAACACACCAATGTATAGGAAACCGAGTCGTATTTAGTTCTAGGTTGTTACTGGTCACAGGATCAGTGAAAAGAAAACATATGTCAACTTTACGTATGCCCTTTTTCTTCACTTGATCATATGACAACCCATCCGCATAAAGTGTTCGACATCTATCCCTCCATGAACCCCATTTCGTAACCTCCCTAGATACCTCATTTGCACTATTAGCCATTGTTTGTAGTGTTTTGGCAAGGGTTGAGTGGTGCTCAAGCCTAGAGTTCCTCAACCTATTCACCAATATAGAAATTTGGGCACTATTTTGTGTAAGGCGATTGATGAGATCTTCTTGTGTGGCATCCACATGATCTAATGGAGGACGTGGATGGTTTCAGGGTGGTGATGGTTGTTGAGGAGCAGCATTTTCAGGATTTTGAGGGTTTTCTTGTTGCTCTTGTGCAATGTTAACAGGGTTTTCTTGTGTTGCTTGTGCAGGAGGAGGTCTTTGTTGTCTATTTCATTTTTGGGGATTGCTTGAAGAATCTGACATCAAATTAATAAAAACAAAGCTTAAATCAATTAAAAAACCCTGATTTAATTAAAATGCAAAGAAAAATAATCAAAAAAATCAAATCTTACCTATTCGATGGGGTGCCATTGTTGAAAATTTCTCTCGATGTTGGGAAAATAAAAAATAGTTGCAAACCTGTGCGGGTTCTATGCTTTTTTGGCTTCTCCTTGTTTTTGTTCCATGGGTTTTGGCATTGAAAATGGACAAAACCCGTGGCCTACACAAAAGAAATATGTACGGGTTTTGAGAAACTTGAAATTTTTTTATTTAAAAAAAATGTTCCTCAAAACCCATACGGGTTTTGAGGAACTTTTGGTTTTTCATATTATTTTTTCTCTAGGCTTGGTGCTACCAAGCCTAGCACATTTTTGAAATTTTAGAATCTGCACGGGTTATGAAATAATTTGTTTTTTTTTGGCATGTGGCCACTTTTCTGTTCACCATCTTGACGCACTTATCCACATGTCTTTTTTTTTTTATTGGGCAAAATTCAATGATATATTCAAATTAATCTCAGTACAACATGATGAAAATCAAGTGTTTGAAATTGAGATAGTCAAGCACATGCCTTTCTTTTCTGGTGGCATTGGGCCACCAATTGTGGCTTTATTTTTTAAACCATACCAATGCAGGAATTGCCAGTGCATGAACAATTCTCGAAACATTTTTTTTTCATGCATAGTAGCGTAGGATGCTCTCAGTTTTGGTTTCCCTTTTTGGGTGTCAGTTTTTGCTTTATGTCAAGTTGGTTTGCTTCTCCCAAAGATTTGTATTCTTGCTATACCTCGAAGGGGCATACATCCCCAGATAAATCCATTGTTGGTGCCTTCAAATTTCGAAGGGTCCACAATTTGCAATCTACTATTTACACTTAAAAAATATCCCTACAAAATCTGCTTAAGTAGCCCACTTTGGAGACCAATAATTTGAAGACCTTTGACCTTCTTGCAAAAACACTTGGGGATCATACTCACATGTCATAACTAAACATTTTTGTCAATTTTGAGACTCCTATGATTGAGTTTCATCAGTAATTGAAGTAGTAAGTTGGAGGCTTTTGGTGAAAATATGCTATTTGCCCACTTCCAAGTCTGCAAAGTAACCACCTGTTTGAATTAATATTTCACAATTGGAAGATCATCATGACAAATGGATTGGTATATACCACATTCCCCTAATATTAATGTGCTCCTTGGTCAAGTTTCAAGGTCTTAGGATTGAGTTTTCTATTTTTTCCAGGCCAAAAGTAAAATCAGTATAGTTGTTTGCCCTACTTGGGAACATGATAGTTTGACACTCATTGATCATCATGAGAAACAAATTTGTCAGCGGACTCATGCCACTTTTATATGCATTCTTGTCATTTCTCGAGGTAATTGGAATTTGTTTGATATTTTTTAGGGCTCAAGTTTTTCATGGTTTGGACTATTTCCATAACAATGTTTGGTCAAAATAGCTTAGGTGGCCATCTTTGACAATGAATAGCTGACACCTTATGATGAGTTTTGCAAAACCATTTGTTGCCATGAGTTCTTGGTCAAACGTCTATATGCTTGTCCAAGTTTTAGGTTTCAATGGAGAGATTTGGTTAGTTTTTGAAGATGGATCTGGAGGCTACCCAACTTGTTCTGAATAGAATGTAGAAGATTCGAAATTAAGATTTTGTCAATTATCCATTTCAACATGCCTCTCGCATCTGGGAGTCATAAGGGCTTGATTTTGAGTTCTTTAGTGAATTTAAATAATAATGGTTTTAATATCAAAAGCAAGGTTATGCATCATTTTATTTCATAGATGATGTAAATGTGTGGGCGAATTAAAAGTAATTGTATAAATCACTTTTAAAAAATGTACACAAAATTTTAAGAGGCAAATGGAATTAATTTATATTGGACATCTCGAAGAGTGTACCACCACCCCACAAGTAGAAATGGGCAATATGCTAGAAGTAATGCAGTTGGGCGGGGGATACCGCTATCCCATTGATGGACCCTATGGAGGGATGCGTTGGGTGTGCGATGAATGCATGAAACGTCATCTCATTGCAAGATATGCAGAAAACAAACTTTTTGAAATGGCTTAAAAAACCTTCAAGCAAATGCAATCAGGAAGTGAAAAGCCCAAATCCACAACCCCTATTAGCATCATCCTAGCCACACCATTATGGGTGTTGTGGATTAGGGAATGAATATGCATTTTAAAGTTTAAGTGCTCTGGTAGACACGCATATATAATGATGAATCATAGATGCAGCTTGTGAACCATTTGCTTTATGTCACGGTAAAATGGGTAATCAGAGAAAGGGCACATGAAGCACTTGCCAAAATGCCTCACAGAAACACCATCTCATGAATAGATGATTGCACAGTGTGCATGAAATAGATTTGTTTAAAATCTTTCGTAACTTTCAAACAAATACAACCAGCAGTTGTAGATGCTCTGGTAAAATCTATGCAAAATGTGGATGCAGAGAAATGGAACATGAAATGTTTGTCAAAATGTTTCAAAGATATTTTGAATCATATACAAGGCACATCAAATTGTTTGGCAGAATACCTGCAAAGGGATGGCAACTCATGGAATGCAATGATTTCCCTATACATAGAATGAATTTGTTGAAAAGCTTTTGAAAATGTTCAAATCAAATACAATCAACGAGAATAAAGCCAAGTGTATGCACAGTGAAGAAGCATAGACAGAGCATGCAAATTGTTTGGTAAAATGTCTCAAGGAACGTGGTCTGTTAGTATACCATGGCATTAGGATGTGCATAAAATAGATTCATTGGTATTCAGTTTTTTGTGTTGTCCCTTGCACACTGAATGAGAACCTTGTCATAGGGTATCAACACGTTTTAAATATAGTGATAAGGGGGATTGTTTTTCCGATATTGAAGCTCAAGATGCTCTAGTAAGATGTATGCAAGGAACAGAGGCAATGCCCCCAAGCTCTTTAAAAAATGTTATTTCAGGGAATGAAATAATGTCCCAATATGCACAAAATGGATTTTTTGAGAAGGCTATAGTAACTTCTTAAGCAAACGCCTGACGATATACATGTTAAATATGGTATTTTGGACAAGGCATCTGAACTTTGTGATAAAATGTGTGTAAAATTTCAGTTTGTATTTGAATCTCAATAGCTTGAAGTTATTGTTGCTCTTCTGTTTTATAAAATGGAAATCAAGGGAGTATCTAGGGGCTTTGAATTGGGGGATAGGGGCAAATTAAATGTGTTCTGGGTTGGAAGTGGATGTGTTTCACAAAGGATAGAATGTATAGTTTGCTGTAGTGTCAATTAATTCATGAGAATTTAAAGAAAATGTTGCAGAATTGTCTACAAATTTTGTTTTCTTTCTTCATATGAATCATTGACATCAAGTATATTTCTGATTTGTCATTACAATTTTCCTATAATTGTGTAAATTTGTATGTGGATTCCTTTCAAGAAATGGATTAAATTCTTTGTCAAGGTTTCAATGAGTTGGAGGATGTAATCTAGATTAACAAGAATGGAGGATGTAATCTAGATTATTAAGTATGATTGCGCAACAACATAAGGTGTTGTATTAATGTCACACGTTAATGCTAAAAGGCCCACTAATTAAAAGTGATCTACAACTTGAACATACATTCATAACCTTACATTTGTCTCCACACCCATTCGATAAGGCACTAGTCTATCAGACTCCTGAATCTGGTTCAAAAATATTGAATGATTTAAAACTTTTTGTTTTTATTGTTTCCTTATTTTAGTTCTGGCATCTTTTTGGTGTTTAAAGAAGATATACGTTAAATTGGGAGAAGTTTGTTTGCATTGCCTCTATGTGTTGGGATGAAAATGTTTTAAATTATGTGTTCTTAGTTGAATTCAATGTACTGTGATTATACTTGAACTTGGTAGATTGTGACACAACCACTTCTCATATGGATGAGAACCATCCAAATTGATAGGTCTGAAATCTAGTGTCCATTATATGTTTATCATTTAATCAAGCATTTATATAGGAATACCTCTCTGAGCCTTGTAGAGATAGAAATACAGAAGGCCTTTAGTGCCTTGTTTGTTGGCCTTTCTTGTCCTCAATTTGTTGATAGTATTTGTCCAATATCCTAAACTCCTAATCTCATGGTTTAGGTATTGTTCATCTCCTTAGGATTGAGGATTGCAAGAAAAAGAACCAACAAAAAGAATGGTAGAGTTAGTTTTTAAAGGAAAGGAATTGTAATTATTATAAACTAAAGCAAAGGATAATATTATAATGACAAACATTCAAAATAATTACAAGAAATTAGAAAAGTTGTGACAAGGGGAAGGAAAAGATATTAGTTGATCATCTTTTGAAATGGATGGGAATATTGGGATAAGATATAGTACTAGTGCTAAAAGAAATGTTGGGGCAAAGGTTGGTTAAGGCAAGGCAAAGAGAATGAATAGTGACCAATGAAAGGGGCAAGAAAGAGAGATGAGACCATGGAAGGGAAGACTGGTTGATTCAAAATTAGGGGAGGGAAGAGCGGGATGGGTAATTAGCTTGATAGGAAATTAATAAAGGATTCCAAACAGGTCTTAGGTTAAACCCATCATCTCAATTTACGCTTGTAGGATTTTTTTTTTGTAAAAGTAGCTTCTTTAAAGTTTCTCTTAAAGATGATACATTCCTTAACTAGGGCATATGCACCCTCAAAATGAAAATGGTTCTTTATGTTATAGAAGTTCACTACAAGGGCCAATTTGGTAATCCTTTCATGCTTGATGTTATGGAAATTCTCCTTTGATTCTCATTGAGATAGAACAATCAATATTCTAGGCTCCTAAGTTCTGAAGAATTCCTATTGGGTTTTTAGTGGACAAGGCAAGATTTCTAATTGTAGTGATTGGTTTGAAGACACAAGTCATTTTTTATGAAGGATTTTGGTGATATTATTAGAGATGCTTTATATGTAAGGAAGGGTGTTATTGCAAACAACATTACAATCTACAATTTTAGTTTAGAATTAAGATGGGTTATGGATTGCTTAAGAGATCTTGTGATGTTCTTAGTATGGTACCCATTTAATTTGGAAACCTTAGAGAGGTGTAAAATCTATTGGTTAATATGAAAGTGATCACAAATACTAAAGGCCCATCTTTAGGACACTCACCTTTTTGGTAGGGTGGTGATTTATGGAAGCATGAATGTGGAGGTTCATGTGGGTGGACTTATTAAAGATGGTCTAACCAGGAGAACTAACTTATTTCTTAATATGAACAATATTCAAGAAAGAGAGTTGGTTATTGGTTTTGAGTCCTTTGGTGAACTTGATGTAGATGGTAATATTGTCAAGGTGAAATTAAAACATATCAAGTTGATCATGACCATGTGGCTAACATATATTAGTGTTGTCCACCATTTTTGTTTAATGGGGAACATGTCAATGGTTAGCTCTTCAAAATACACCATGTGCAAATTAGTAATGATTAGAGATAATGGGGGTCCAATGAAAACCCCATTAGATTTCTCATAGAATACACCTGAAGGAGTGTGAAGAACATGGACTTTAAGCACAATGCAACCAGGAATGAAGTTTCCTCATTGGTCCTCTATCTAGCTAACTCAATGGAGACTTACAAAGGGAATTTAGTAAAGAGAGATACCACATCAAAGCATACAAGAATGTCATCATCATCAACCATTTTTATTTGAAGAATTCATCAAATTGGATAAATTATTTGATGAAAGATGAAGACTTCTCAATTAGAGAGTAATCAACTTGAACAAATAGACAACAAGATTGTAAGTAGGAGAATTTGAGGTGTCAATGTTGAGCATAAGAGGAATGCACCACTCGTGAATCTTTGGCATACCATAGATGTTTGGGATGATTTATTTAGTGGGCATGAGATACTTTTTGGTGTTATCATCAAAGGGGGATTGGGCAATAACACTTTTTATTTGCTTAATGGTTTTTATAAATTGGATAGTAGGACAGGATTTTATAGCTTTCACCATTGTTTAGGTATTTGAACATTTTTGTGGTAGACTAACTTTCTCATATGATTATGGTGTTGCCCTTGCCTATGCTTTAACAATTTTACAATGCTATATTTTAAGTAGCCTCCAAAAAGCGATAAGCTCATCTTTAGAAACATTCCACTTGGAAGGTTTAGCATACTCCAAAACAGTAGCAAAATCTTACTTAACTTGATCTATTGCAACATCAAATAACCATCCTACAACATTTTCAATTTCAATTAGAAAATCTACTTTAAGATGGAGAATAGGATAATAGTGCAGCCAATGTCTCTCTTTTGCAAATTAAGGATGAGATGTTCATATCAAGATTTTTCATTGATTATAAGTTTTTCTAGTTATTGAAAGATAAATTTACAAGTGAAAAACTTGGATTCAATTTTGTCAACTATTAAAGAAGTTAAAAAAAATGACCATACAGACAAAAGAATGAATAGATTATTGTTAAATGTTGCCTATGAAGATATTAGGATGTGTATTTAACTGTTTTTATTTATTACTTAAAAATTATAGAATATTTTTAATTTTTAAATAACGAATAAACACAATAATACTGCTGAGATTAATTGGGAGGCGTGATGATAGTTGTGGGTCGTTGGCATTTACAAAAGGCGTGAGCAGCCAGGAGGGAGTATGTACTTTTAAGGCTGGACTGAATCCCAATCTGTGCTTGAAATCTTTAATTTGGGCGCCAAATATATGCATCAACTACCTCTGCCTTTAAAGCTATTCTCTCAACCTATTGATTGTTGGAGATATAATCCCAACTACTTCCACCTAACTTATCATGTCATATCTTCCGTATGATTGTGTGCAGTTAATCTGCATCATTAAATGAAAGCACTCATAGCAGATTTTCCTTGGATTCGAATGGATTTTCTATCCCTGCATCAGCATGCTCTCTGTCATATCAGCAGACTCGCATTATCTTCTACAATCTAGCTAATGTCCCATCTGCAGATTCATTCAGATTGTGGTAGCTCAATAAATAATATTTTTCGTATGTATCTGTCTTTAGTCTTCTATATATTGTACGGTGTGTATTTGTACTATACTCTCTCAGAGCAGAGTCCAGCTCCATAGAGCTGTTAAATGTTAGCAGTTGAGTCTCTGTTAGAAGTTGAGTCTGATATAAGTCTGAATGTAATGTTGTATAATGTTGAGCTACAGTTTAGTTAATCGATATAATACTTCATTTTGAGTAATATAAAGCTGTTTATCTTTTTTGGCTACTCCTTTCATTTCCTTCATTGATTTGCCTTTAAAGCCATTCTCTCAATCTCAAATCATCCTGATCTAAGATACTTTGATTTGCGAAAGAATTCAATCTCATCAATCCAGGTAAGTTTTTCTTCGTTGGATTTTTTTAGTATTGCTACCTTCCGGCTTTAAAATGGCAGACAAGAGCTCTCAAGGCATGGCGGACAAGAGCTCTGAGGCCATGAATGTACGATTTATGATAAATACTAGAACTCAACGCATCGTATATGCCGAAGCGGGTAAAGAGTTTGTTGATTTTCTGTTTAGTTTTCTTTCCATGCCCATCGGTTCTATCCTCAAATTACTGTATGCATTGGAATCCAATAGAAAAATTGGCTCTGTATCCAATCTGTATGATAGCATGGAAAAATTGTCCTCTCTGCTTCTGATCACGGATAAATCCCAACTGCTTGACCCCAAATTCATAACTCCCTACTCTAATAACTCTCAGAGTATTGAAGGTGGAAATTATTACGTTTGTAGTTACCTTATCGGCAGGGGTCACAGCGTTATGAGCACAACTCACAATATTAGCACCAGCAACACAGATATATGTATCTGTGGAAAACCTATCAACCACCTCGTTCAGCTGCGGCAGAATACCAATACCAGCGGAAGTAGCAGCCAAACTTCAGGGCAAGTGCAAGGGAACAGCGGTTATGTGAAAGAAATGCTTACATTTATAAAAACTGACGACTTGAAGATAAAAGGGAGTTCAACTATCACCACTATAACGTTACTCAATCAGCTCAGTATTAAAGATTTGACAGATCTTGAAGAGCGGACTGCAATTGTTGATCGCAACAAGGTGAGGTTTTAGTTTTTTTTAATTAGTAATAGTTGATTTTATTAAGAAACCAGATTTTGAACTGGTCCAATCCAGTTGAGGCTACATCCAGGGAGCCCCTCCCCATAAGACTGACCATAAACAAATCAGTGATTACATATCTGGTTTAACAGCCCCTCCTGAGAATCCAGTACCCTGCTGTCATCTCTGACCCTCCTGTCCTCCTTCCTTTTCACCTCAATCCATCCTTCCTCCCTTGCATTCTCCAGCAACTTCAAGTTGGAATCGCCCTACATTACCCTCCCCCCTTCCTCCAGACCCTAACTTAGAAACATCTTTCACTGCATCGTCATGAACCCCTGCCTTACTCTGCTTTGCTTCCCCATTCTTTAAATAACCCGAACTACCCATGTACTCTGCTTTTCGCCCAACATTACCTTCCCCCCTTCCTCGAGACCCTAACTTAGAAACATCTTTCACTGCATCGTCATGAACCCCCGCCTTACTCTGCTGTGCTTCCCTATTCTTTAAATAACCCGAACTATTCTTGTACTCTGCTTCGAGAGCATTCTGCTTACCACACGAATCTTGGGGAGTGTTGTCATTCACCACCACCTTACACCACGAAGCTGGTCACTCTACTCTACGCCAAATTTTAAAGCATTTCCCGCATCTAAGAGGAACCCTTCAAAGTCGACCGGCAGAGAGATCTCCGAAGGAAAATCTTTGGATACATCCATCTCAAAGAGAATCCGGACAAAAGAAGTATGCATCAAATTAAGAAAATCATCATCAGTCGTCAGAAAATTACCTAAAGAGTTACCGATAGCCTCAGGAATCAAACGAAAACTGCATTGGGAGATTAGGAAGCTTGACCCAAATAGGAATCCAATCAAAAGATTCCAGAAGTGGATCTTAGTTTTACTTCGATCTTTTGGGGCAAATTTATTATGTATTTTATTACGGAACCAATTGTGGTAAAATGTTAAACATTTTTTTAGGCACTGGAGATTTTGGAGGCATCTTTGATTTCCACAACTGTGTTGAACGATGTGTTTGGAGCTGAGTTTTCCCTCACGCAAGGTAAAATTAATTACAGCAGATCATCATTTTCGTTGTCTGCTAATCACTCTCTGTGATAATATTTTACCTGTAAAATTTTATCTCGTGTTGCAGGCGTGCGTAGAAGAATGAGCTTTATCATTTGATGCCATGAGACTATAGTTGCAGAAAGTGAAGTACATCACGCTTTAAAAACATGGGATTTTATGAGCAATCGTAAAAATAGGAGTGATTTGGTAGCATAAGATAGTCATTTAAAAGCTTGTTTTTCCTGAGAGTAGTTTCTCCATGTAAGGACTAACATGTTGTTTTCTAATGAATCTTTTCATCCGTTTCTGTTCCAACTATGGGTAGCTTGTAAAATGTTACATATTCAATAATATAAGTTGCTTAAATATAAATTTTGTTTTACTGAGTATATGTTTTTTTTTAAATATAATTTATTATATGTATCTGTGCATGTAATGTATTATATATTTGTTAATCAAGAAATTTGTTTTTAAAACTCAGTTTTAATGGGAGTTCTTTTACAATTTCTTTTTTTAATAATTAATCTGTTTATATTGTTGAAAGTAACTGTTAGTCATCTACAGATAAGAGAAGAAGAATGGAATACATTTAACATTATATTGAGTACTCGTAAGCTTGGTATTTGTGGACCAAGAAGAAATTTGTTTTTAAAACTCAGTTTTAATGGGAATGCTATTACAAATATTTTTTTAATAATTAATCTGTTTATATTGTTGAGTGTAATTGTTACTATTCTACAGATAAAAGAGAAAGAATGGAACACATTTAACATTATATTGAGTATTCATAAGTATGATTTGAACAAATGATAACATACAATGAATGTAAAGTTTTTTTAATAGAATATTCATAATTAATTACAATTTATTGTCTTGTTTGATTTATTCTCTAGCATTTACTTTACTTTTATAATTGAATTTTTAATTCCCACTCTTACTTGTAATTATTGTCCTTTTATTATTAATTTATTCTTACTCCTAATTAAAGGTGGAAATTCTTGTGAGCTCTCTTTATGAAATCACATCATGCTTTTAATAATCTACTCCACTAACTTTTCTTTTTACAATTAACTTTTCTTTTTACAATTAAGACTTTTATTCTTATTCTCCTTCCAACTTATTAAATTGCTTCACATCTTTACATAAATTTTTTTCCCATGGGCTCCCTTGTGTACAACATCGAGATTCTTTATTTATGTAGTGTGGACCTTACATAGGGAATATTAGAAATATATGAATATAAAAAAAGTTTTAATGTACATTTAAAAACTGATAATTTAAAGTAATTATAAATATTGAGAAAGGTTTAAAAATGTAGTTAAATTTATATATTTATAAGATTTAAATATTTATGTATCATAAATTATAAATTTTTTAATTTCTTTAATACAAAGTTTCAGATTTTTATATACTGTTATTTTATATAACAATTAAAATTGAATATATCTATAATTTCCATCTAAAGGAGAGTTTCTTAAAACATTGACATATTGGAAAAGAGACTCCAAACTTAACAGTTACTTTTTGAAAATGAGCAGCAGCGAGAGTGCAAGGTTTGCTCAAGCAGGAGATGGTTGTAGGGAATTTGGTTTGAAAGCTGGTGGACCACTGTTGGAAGCTCTGGGTTTGGATCAAAAGGCAAGAGGATCAGATAACTGTCAAAATGATGTTGATTCTGAGGATGGGGACCCACATGCACGATTCATTTTTAAAAAAATTCAGGGGGACCTAGGAGTTGAGTTTTCTATGCCTTGCAAAGTTTGGGATACCTCTCGGGGAAGGTCTGGGGGGTCTAGGAGTCCAACAAAAACTTGCTTTGGATCTCGAGACAAATACTCTATGCAGGCAAGGACTGCAAAATCTTGGGGGGTCTCTTGAGGCTAATGTGAAAGATGGAGATTTGAGGTGAAAAAATAAGCTGTGGTCTTCCCTTTTTGGGGTTAAACCTATGGGGAAATTGTCTCTTCCTTCGGTTAGCAATATTTCGGATACAAGTTTAGGACAGTATACCATCTCTATCCTAGATCCTATCATTGACTACAATATTTTTCTAATGGCTTTATCTCTGGTGGGTAAGTTCATGGGTCCTAGACGTAGTATCAAAATTGTTAGGGAATTCACGAGGAATAAGTGGAGATTGAAAGGCCAAGTCGATATTTCCATGATGCCGAGAGGCTTCTTTGCCTTTTCTTTTTCGTGCGAACATGATCTCTCATGTTTCTAAAGATGGTGTCAATATTGAAAAGGAGGATGATATTAGAAGAGAAGCTGTTCAGTTTTTCAGAAACCTCCTCTCAACAAAGGATGGATTGGATGTGAACGCGCAACAAGATAATATTGAAGGTATCCCAAATATATTAAATGCATATCAAAACAAATTTTTATTGGCCATTCCCTCTTTTGATGAAGTGAAGAAAGTGGTGTTCTCTTTTGAAGGTAACAAAGCCTCGAGCCTAGATGGCTTTCCTATGTTTTTCTTTCAAGTTTTCTGGGATATTGTGGCTGAGGATGTGGTCAATGTTGTTAAGGAATTATTTGGTTCAAGGAATATCCTAGAGGAAATCAATTCTACCTTTATTGTTCTTATCCCCAAGTTTCTAGGGGCAAGATGTCTTTGAATCTTTCAGACCCATCAATCTTTGTAATTCTTTTTATAAGATTATTTCCAAATTCCTTACTTTTAGATTGTTGGATGTTCTCCTGCTTTTAATTTCTCCTTAGCAAAGTGGTTTTGTTTTGGGAAAACAAATCCTTGACTCCATTATCACTGCGCATGAGAATATCCATTCTTTGGAGGGTTCTAGAAAGCAAGGGTTTTTGCTCAAACTTGACCTGTCCAAATCCTATGATAGGGTGGACTGGTCTTTTTTACTAAAATTTTTAAAGGCTTTTGGATTTATAGAAAGGGTCCTTTAGCTGATTTGGCGGCTCATCTCCTCTTCTTCCTCGGCTGTTATTGTCAATGGTTCTCCTTCTCATTTTTTTCAGGTTTCCAAGGGCCTCAAACATGGTGACCCTATTTCTCCTATCCCCTTTATTTTGATGGCAGAATGTCTAGGAAGGTATATGCACAATTTAGTGAATGAAGTTAACCTAAAAGGCCATAAGCCTTCCTCGATAGCCCTGGTCTTCTCTCATCAACAATTCTTTGCCAATACTATTCTGTTGGGAAGTTTGACCATATGGGAAGCAAAGAGTTTTCAAGAAGACCCTGGATCTGTATGAAAAGGCATCGGGACAATAAGTGAATAAGAGGAAGAGCTTCCTATTTTCTTCAATGCCTAGAATGAAAGACGGAAGAAGATCGCTTCCATTTTGAGTTGTTTGATTTGTGTCCTCCCCTTTATTTATCTTGGTCTTCCATTGGGTTATAAACCCCCTGATGCTTTCAAGATCTCTCTTATTGAAAAGTTTAATATGAAATTGGCTAGATGGAAAGGGGCTCTTCTTAGTTAGGCAGGGAAGATTTAGCTCCTTAAATCTTCCCTTCAAAATCTGCCAGATTATGTTGTCATCCTCTTTAAAATCCCTTCCAAGTTTGTTGAAATCATTAAGAAGATACAAAAACATTTCTTATAGTTAGGTTTTGAGGAAAGAAAGAGGATGCCTCTTATTTCTTGGGAAGCCGTTGGGTACATGCACCAAGTTGTGGTACCAAAAGGCGTCTTAAGATGCCATTTTTTTTTTGTTTTTCTTGAAATCAACAAAGTTTGAACTTCAATGACAAATTGAACATAGTTATACTCCAAATTTGAAGATGCAACAAGAACATGAGTCAGAGTTCTTTGAGTCTACTTTCTAAACTACTAATTTGTTTTGAAAATGATAGAGATTAAGGGCTTCAAAAAGGAGGGCCACAAAACGTTGTCCTACTTTTATGCAAAAAAATAGCAGTGTTTGTTTGCCCCCCCTAAAATATTAACTTTTAAAAAAAAAAAATTTAAATCGCTTCAGTGAGAAATTAGCTAACACCTTGTAGTTTATGCCGAATTTTTAGGCTAATTGTTTAATGAGAATGTGATTTTTTACTAATTTTTGAAGTGGACACATCTTGAAAAAACAACAATTTGAGTGTGCTCCCCCCTAAAATCATTGAAATCTAATCAAAATTCAAAAATTTAAAATTTTTTTTGTGTGTAATGGAGTCTAGTTTTTAAAAATTTAAGTTTCTTTGAAATCTGATGAATGTGTAAAATAGTATACCTAGAATAGTGCATGTTGGTTTTTAGCCAAAAACAGACAAACTAAGAAAATAAATTGAAGATGAAAGCCTCAAGGAAATTAAAATGTGAAAAAAATTACCTGCCTTGATAGCTAAAAGAGAGCTTAAGGTAGCTATGGTGTTTTTTTAGTTTCACTGAACCACATGCAAATCTAATGGAGAGCATGACCAAAAATATGTGAAATTTTTCAATCTTTTGATAAAAACACATCTCGGGCCTAAAATGCTCTTCCAAAAGTATAATCCAACCCAAAGGGTTGGTGGTTGCCAATGAAAACCATTTGGCGAGTGCCAAACATGATAGTCACCTTATTTGGCACTCACCAAATGCAAAATTTTGAATTTTCACATTTGGCGCACACCAAATTTGGTGCTCGCCAAATGTAAAAAAGTCATTTTTTTCATTTTGCGAGCGCCAAATTTTGCGTGCGCCAAATGTTCTGCATTGTCAAATTTGTGAATGTGCATTATTAATTTTTGCATTTTCCCAATTTGGGCATAAGTTATACCCACCCCCGAAGTAGAATATATACATGAAATATAACATTTAAGTATAAGAATTTCCTTTCTTATACTTTAAGTTATATTTCATGTATATATTGGCAGGATGTTTAAGAGTGGTTTTAGGTCTATAGGATTTATAATGTAGATTCTATATTTTAGAGGATCATATAAAATTTCAGATAGTCAAATTTCAGTAATCAGAAAGCTCCTATTAGCATTCTTTAGCTTTGTATCTCACTCTCTTTATCTTCCCCAAACTCTAGACATATCTCTCTCCCTCTCTTATCTCTCTCACTTCTCTCTCCCCTCTCTAGGTGTATCCCACTCTCTCTACCTTTCATTCCTTCCTTACCCCCATTTCTATCCTTGACTCCCTCCCTCTCTCTTCTCTCACTCTATTATTGTTTCTCTCTACAACGTCTCCATTCTCTTGGTCACTACCTATCCCTTCTATCCTCTCTCCTCCTATATCTAGGGCTCTCCCTCCCTCCCTATATTATTACCCACCTCTCTCTCCCCCTCTAGGTTTCTCACCCATCTAATTTTCTACCCTCTATTTCTCTCCCTCCCCCTTACCCATGTCCATCTCTGTCTCCAAACCTATCTATCTCCTCATTCACTATGTCTCTCGCTCCCTCCATGTCTACCTCTCCATCCATCCTCTTTTACTCATCTTTTTGTTCTTCTATTTGTTCTCTTCTCCCTCCCTGCCCTCTCTGGGTCTCTCCATTGCTTTCTTCCCCTCTCCCTCTCTATGTCCCTCCCCCACTCTCTTGTCTTCTCTCTTCCTCTCTTATTCTCTATCCCCATTTTCTAGGTCATCACCTCTCCATCCCACCCCCTCTCTTTCTCTCTAGGTTTCTCCCTCCCTTCCTCTCCATCTATCTACCTCTACATATAGGTCTTGTTACCCATCTCTCTTTATCCCCCTCTATCTATATCACTCCTCTCTCATCATCTAGGTCTCTCACCTATCTATATGTCACCTCTATAGTTCTCTCCCTCCTTCTCTACCTCTCTCTCCCACCCCCTCAACCCTATCCCTTTATGAATGAGCCCTTCTCTTCTCTTCCTCCCCTAACCTCTTTATCTCCTCCTTCAATAGGTCTCTCACTCCCTCCATGTCTACCTCTCCATCCATCTGCTCTTACTCCTCTCTTTTTTCTTTTATCTCTTCTCTTCTATCTCCCTCCCCTCTCTAGGTATATCCCTCCTTTTCTTCCTCTCCCCCTCTCTATCTCCCAATCCATACAGACTCCCATATATATCTCACTCCCCCAATTTGTTATTCTCTCTTCATCTTGTATTCTATCTCTCTACATTCTATCTCATCAACTCTCTCTCCCCTCACTAGGTTTCTCACTTCCTTCCTCTCCACCTATAGATACCTTTGCATCATGTCTCATTACTCACCTCTCTCTATCCCCCTCTATCTATCTTAATCCTCTGCCTAATGAATCTGTGTGTGTTAAGTTGTTAATGAGGATACATGAACCTAATTAAATCTATTGGTCTTAGTCTTCAAAGCCGACTACTCTTGATCAGGTATGTGAATTAGTTGGTGTCACAGAGAGGATTAAGTATGAAAATTCCAACAATGCTAAATTGCATAAGGCAAAGATCGGTAATATCATTAATAGATGTGACGATAATAATGACACAACGCATCTTGTAAGAGAACCATGTGAGATAAAAGTTGCAACTATAGTGTTTCAGATGCAAAATAAGATGAGTTTGTGGAAAGAGAACTCATGCCTTTGAAGAGGGATTGCAATGATGAGGATTCTATTGATAATATGCCACATAAAGATCTCCCCTACTTTTCTAATGAGAAAGAAGAATGCATAAAAAATAAAGTGAAGAGGTATGTATATCTAAAAATCATGTTTAGATTTAGTTAAACCCATCATATGATGAAATGATAGAAGAAAACCAGATGATATCTTGCCAAGGCATATCTCAATGTGATCTGCATGTGTTTCCAAGTCTATTCTATGATGAAGATGTAGCTTTCTCAGATGATCAGGATAATGTATTAGATTGTGAGGCAAGTAACTATGCTGATGAAAATAATACATCCAATTTGTTATTTTTGAATGATTCAGAGTCTGGTGATGATGTGAAAGTTAATGAAAATAGAGAATCCATTAGTCATGGGGTGAGTGAAGAAGCATATTCACTTAGTAGTGAATGATTTTTATATTTGTTTGGACTATTGAATATCAAAGATATATACATGAGAATGGTTCTAAAATCTCATGCCCAACACACATTTGTATTGATAGTGATGGTACTTTTGAAAAGTATGGCACCTATGTCTCTGATCTTCCCTGATCATGTGGATCAGTTAGCTTGCAGGGTAATTATAAATACAATAATGAAAGATTATTTAACTATGATAATAATAACTATGATGAATCTGAAAATGTGTATGCTGATATGATTTTAGACTTTCATTCTGATAAAAGATCAAAAATTGATGATTGTGAGGTTCATTGCAGCAATACTCGAAGGTAGGAAGTTTCAAATGCAGATTTGTGTGCTCTGGAGTACCCTTTGATCCAGGTAAACTTCGTTCCAAAAAATTTCATGTAGATATAGATATGGATTTAAATAATAGATTAGATTATGATTTTAAATCATAAATGCATATTTCTTTTGAACCATTGGATGTTGATGATTTGAATATGTTAAATCTACAATTTGTTGATTCTAAAGATGAAGTTTAAGGTTTACTACTATGCGAGCAAGCCACATGTGATGTTGAAGATGATATTTTTAAATCTAATGTTAAATTATTTGATAGTGCTAACATTTATGATAGTAGATGTCAAATGCAATCTGATTGGTCTTGTTTTTGTTTAAGTTAGAGATCTCTCCTTTGGTGAGTAACAGTGGGTATGATGAAGTAAAATGTCACAAGGAGTATGGATCTAATTTGTTGAGTGGATATAATTTTTTTATTTCGTATGATGATAGAATTATTTAATGTTTACTTGATTTAAGAAGGTTGTGTGTTGTAAACTGATAACAGATGTTTGTATGTTCTATTGGGAAAATTCAATGATATATTCAAATTAATCTCAGTACAACATGATGAAAATCAAGTGTTTGAAATTGAGAAAATCAAGCACATGCCTTTCTTTTTTGGTGGCCTTGGGCCACCAATTGTGGTTTTATTTTTTAAACCATACCAATGTAGGAATTGCCAGTGCATGGACAATTCATGAAACATTTCCTTTTCATGCATAGTAGCATAGGATGCTCTCAGTTTTGGTTTCCCTTTCTGGGGTGTCAGTTTTTGCTTTATGTCAAGCTGGTCTGCTTCTCCCAAATATTTGTATTCTTGCTATACCTAAAAGGGGCATACATCCCTAGATAAAGCCATTGTTGGTGCCCTCAAATTTCCAAAATTTGAAGGGCCCACAATTTGCAATCTACTATTTACACTCAAAAAATATCCCCGCAAAATCTACTTAAGTATCCCACTTTGAAGACCAATAATTTGAAGAGCTTTGACCTTCTTGCAAAACCACTTGGGGATCATACTCACATGTCATAACTAAACATTTTTGTCAATTTTTAGACTCCTATGATTGATTTGCATCAGTTTTTGAAGAAGTAAGTTGGTGGCTTTTGGTGAAAATATGCTATTTGCCCACTTCCAACTCTGCAAAGTATCCACCTGTTTGAATTAATATTTCACAATTGGAAGATCATTTTGACAAATGGATTGGTATACCACATTCACCTAATATTAATGTTCTCCTTGGTGAAGTTTCAAGGTCTTAGGATTGAGTTTACTATTTTTCCCAGGCCAAAAGTAAAATCAATTTAGTTGTTTGCACTGCTTGAAACTGCCAAGAGGGTCAACTTCGGAAGGCGATAGTTTGACACTCGTTGATCATCATGAGAAACCAATTTGTTAGGGAACTCATGCCACTTTTATATGCATTCTTGTCAGTTCTCGAGGTAATTGGGTTTCGATTGATATTTTTTAGGGCTCAATTTTTTAATGGTTTGGATTGTTTCTAGAACAACATTTGGTCAAAATAGCTCAAGTGGCCATCTTTGACAATAAATATATGACACCTTATGATGAGTTTTGAAAAACCATTTGTTTCCATGAATTCTTGGTTGAAAATGTCTACAAGCTTTTCCAAGTTTCAGGTTTCCATTAAGAGATTTGGTCAGTTTTGAAGATGGATCCGGAGGCTTCTCGAATTTTTCTGAACTTTAATCTCAAAAGAAAGGTTATGAATCATTTTATTTCATAGACGATGTAAATGTGTTGGCGAAGTAAAAGTAATTGTATAAATCACTTTAAAAAAATGTATGCAAAATTTTAAGAGGCAAATCTTATTAATTTATATTGGACATCTCGAAGAGTATACCAACACCCCACAAGTATAAATGGGCAATATGGTAGAAGTAATAGAGTTGGGTGGGGGTATACCACTATCCCATTGATGGACCCTAAGGAGGGGTGCTTCAGGTGTGCAATGAATGCATGGAACATCATCTCATTGCAAGATATGCACAAAACAGACTTTTTAAAATGGCTTTAGAAACCTTCATGCAAATGTTTGTCAAAACATTTCAAAGATATTTTGAATCATATATAAGGAACATCAAATTATTTGGCAGAATACCTGCAAAGGGATGTCAACTCATGGAATGCAATGGTTTCCCTATATACAAAATGAATTTGTTGAATTTTTTTTGAAAATGTTCAAATCAAATACAATCAACGGGAATAAAGACAATTATATGCATAGTGAAGAAGCATTGATAAAGTATGCAATTTTTTTGGTAAAACGTCTCAAGGAACGTGGTCTGTTAGTATACCATGGCATTATGATATGCACAAAATAGAATCATTGGTATTAATTTTTTTGTGTCGTCTGTTTGATTCGAAGCCTTGTATCAACTTCTTTATCTCACTCAAATGACTTGGCACAAATATACTTTAGCTAACCAATACTAGGTTCCCCAGCCCTTCACACCTTGCACTCACAAACCTTCACCAAATCACCCAAATGGGGTTTCCAACTTAAATGGCTTAACAAAACATGACTCAGAGGTTCAACACACCTATGAAACCCTGACACAAGATTCCACATTCCCAAGTTGACCGGTTCAATCCCCAATACACCAAAACAACACTTAATCGGTTTATTCCTACTGGCCCTTCAAACCGGTATTTGTACATTAACTCAAAACTTTCCCAAACCACTTGAAAAAAAAAACACACTTTCAGATACCCATTTTCAAGTTTCACAACATAATTAAATTTTAGATAGGGTTGTTTTGGACCAATACCTAGTTTCATTACCCTGTCCTACTAGGATTAGGCCAAATTAGCCCACTTTTCCAAAGGAACACCCTTTGGATCACAACTCCAGACCTTCATACCCAAAAAAAGTCTTAGGAAATGTTTCAAAACAAAGGATTTTCAAATTTTTATGCAGTGCCATGCCCATTTACCTATTCATATACAAAACCCTCACTTTTAGGAACCCAAACCTAGGGCTTTCCTAATCTCTCACTTCTGGTCACTTCTAGACCCAACCAAAGTATCCAACACCATTAAAATGACTTGTGTAGACATAATCCATCATAAAATTCTACCCTCATTCAATGAAAACTTTTAGACTAATACTTGGCGCCGGTTATATTCTTTGTCAACTTGTGACTCATCACCCCTAAAGTTTCCTCCTTATGCATTTATGATCTCTCCTGCATTCTCAAGGTTAGAAAAAAATATTTTATAATGTCCCAGACCCATTGCACAATCCACAATGATTACATAAACTAGAATGGGCCAGATTCACAAAATGAGTCTCAAAACCCCTCCTAAACTGTCAACTACAACAGTATATAGAAGAGTCAAAATAAATTGATCAAATTTGAATGAAAAGACTTCAGAAGCAAAACGAAATGAATGTATTAACCCTACTCCATCTTAATATGCCTGTGATCAACCCATAACGAAGAAAGAAAGAGAAACCTCAGTCACAAATAAAAGCAAATTTAACAAGCTTTTGCAGGAAACCGTGAGATTTTATTATCAATTTGTCACTCTTACATTTCAGTTTGTGTGTCTCTCACTAATTTTGGAATTCAAAACAATGTTAAAATACATTTACTCTCATGATAATCGACAACCAACTTTTAACCACCCATACAACCACCTTTTATGCATTACTTCCCTAATTTGTTGTCAACTTGACACTTTTAGTTATCCCTTCCAATGGACAACTTACTTCTTCCTTAACATCTTCATCCATGAAGTCTTCTTCTGCATCTTCAAAAGCTTCTTCTAAAGCCTCAAGTCCTTTGTTCATCTCTTGGAATTCCAAGTTCCATCTTCTCACTTCTCGCTTCAATGCTTCTATCTCTTTATCAAGTTTCCTTTGCCTCTTTCTCTTTTTCCTTTCCTCCTCTACTTGCATCTCTCTTCTTAACACTTCCATCTTTGCTATTCTTTTGCTCAACCAACAACAACCTGCAAGGACCTAATCCCTTTCTCTGATACCAATATGATGTGGAGCCCTGTGTCAACTTATTTATCTCACTCAAATGACTTGGCACAAATACACTTCAGCCAACCAATACTAGGTTCCCCAACCCTTCACACCTTGCACTCACAAACCTTCACCAAATCACCCAAATGGGGTTTCCAACTTAAATGGCTTAACCAAACATGAATTAGAGGTTAAGCACACCTATGACACCCTGACACAAGATTCTATATTCCCAAGTTGACCGGTTTAATCCCCAATACACCAAAACAACACTTAACCGGTTTATTCCTACTAGCCCTTCAAACTAGTATTTGCACATTAACTCAAAACTTTCCCACACCACTTGGAAAAAAAACACACTTTTAGATACCCATTTTGAAGTTTCACAACATACTTAAATTTCAGATGTGGTTGTTTTGGACCAATACCTAGTTTCAATACCCTATCCTACTAGGATTAGGCCAAATTAGCCCACTTTTCCAAAGGAACACCCTTTGGATCACAACTCCAGACATTCACACCCAAAAAAAGTCTTAGGAAATGATTCAAAACAAAGGATTTTCAAGGTTTTAGGTGGTACCATGCCCATTTACCTATTCAAATACAAAACCCTCACTTTTAGGAACCCAAACCTAGGGCTTTCCTAATCTCTCAGTTCCAGTCATTTCTAGACCCATCCAAAGGATCCAACACCATTAAAATGACTTGTGTAGACATAATCCATCATACAATTCTACCCTCATTCAATGAAAACCCTTAGACTAATACATGGCACCGGTTATGTTCTTTGTCAACTTGTGACTCATCACCCCTAAGGTTTCCTCCTTATGCATTTATGATCTCTTCTGCATCCTCAAGGTTAGAAAAACTTATTTTATAATTTCCCAGATGCATTCCACAAGCCATAGTGATTACATAAAGTACAATGGGTCAAATTCACAAAATGACTCTCAAAACCCTTCCCAAACTGTCAACTACAACAGTATATAGAAGAGTCAAAATAAATTGATCAAATTGAATAAAAAGACTTCAGAAATAGCACCAAATGAGTGTACTAACCCTACTCCATCTTGATATGCCTATGATCAATCCATAATGAAGAAAGAAAGAGAAACCTCAGTCACAAATAAAAGCAGATTTAACAAGCTTTTGCAGGAAACTGTGAGATTTTATTATCAATTTGTCACTCTTACATTTCAATTTGTGTCTCTCATTTCTTTTGGCATTCAAACCAATGTTTAAATACATTTAATCTCATGATAACTGACAACCAACTCTTAACCACCCATACAACTAGCTTTTAGGCGTTACATCCCTAATTTGTTGTCAACTTGACACTTTTAGTTGTCAATTGACAAGTTTTGATCTTTCTTGCTACATGACTCGACTTAATCATCCCATTACATCAATATGGTCATATGAGACCTCATGAAACTCAAAATTCTTATTAAACTCTTCTTCTACCCATTCAACCCTATTACATGCTCATTTTGACAACATTTTGCCCATAGGACAACTTTTGACAATTTATTACAAAATGACTCAATACATGAACAATATGACTTCAAATGGCATTATTAGCCATGATTACAATAACTAAAGGTCAAATTGACCTTACATCACAAATAACTCATAAGTCTTTATTCTTGCCTCATGGTGGCCAATCCTGTCTTGGGTGCTCTTGCACCACCCTTGCACACTAAATGGGAACCTTGTCATAGGGTATCAACATGTTTTAAATATAGCGATAAGGGGGATTGTTTGTCCCACATTGAAGTTGAAGATGCTCTAGTAAGATGTATGCAAGGAATAGAGGCAATGCCCTTGAGCTCTTTAAAAAATGTTAGTTTAGGGAATGAAATAATGTCACAATACGCACAAAATGAATTTTTAGAGAAGGCTATAGTAAATTTTTAAGCAAATGCCTGACGATATACATGTAAAATGTGGTATTCTAGACATGGCATCTGAACTGTGTGATAAAATGTGTGTAAAATTTCAGTTTGTATTTAAATCTCAATAGCTTGAAGTTATTGTTGCTCTTCTGTTTTATAAAATGGAAATCAAGGCTGCATCTAGGGGCTTTGAATTGGGGGATAGGGGCAAATCGAATGTGTTCTCGGTTGGAAGTGGATGTATTTCACAAAGGATAGAATGTATAGTTTGCTGCAGTGTCAATTAATTCATGAGAATTTAAAGAAAATGTTGCAGAAATGCTACAAATTTTGTTTTCTTTCTTTATATCAAAGGATAAAATGTATAGTTTGGTGCAGTGTCAATTAATTCATGAGAATTTAAAGAAAATGTAGTAGAATTGTCTACAAATTTTGTTTTCTTTTTTCATATGAATCATTGATATCAAGTATATTCTTGATTTGTCTTTACAATTTCCCCGTAATTGTGTAAATTTTTATGTGGATTATTTCCAAGAAAAGGATTAAATTCTTTGTCAAGGTTGCAATAAGTTGGAGGATGTAATCTAGATTACAAGTATGGTTGTGCAACAGCATAAGGCGTTGTATTAATGTCACACATTAATGTTAAAAGACCTACTAATAAAAAATGATCTACAACTTGAACATACATTCATAACCTTACATTTGTCTTCACACCCAGTCTATTAGGCACTAGTCTATCAGACTGCTGAATTTGGTTCAGAAATATTGAATGATTTAAAACTTTTTTTTTCTGTTGTTTCCTTATTTTAGTTCTGCTATCTTTTTGGTGTTTAAAGAAGATATAGGTTGAATTGGGAGGTGTTTGTTTGCATTGTCTCTATGTGTTGGGATGAAAATATTTTAAATTATGTGTTCTTTGTTGAATTCAATGTAATGTGATTATGCTTGAACCTGGTAGATTGTGAGACACCCACTTCTCATATGCCTGAGAACAATCCACATTGATAGGTCTGAAATCTAGTGTCCATCACATGTTTATCATTTAATCAAGCGTTTATATAGGAATACCTTTCTGAGCCTTGCAGAGCTAGAAGTGCAGATGGCCTTTAGTGCATTGTTTGTTGGCCTTTCTTGTCCTCAATTTTAAGATAGTGTTTGTCCAATATCCTAAACTCCTAATCTCATGGTTTGGGTATTGTTCATCTCCTTAGGATTGAGGATTGCAAGAAAAAGAACCAACAAAAAGAATGGTAGAGTTAGTTTATAAAGGCAAGGAATTGTAATTATTATAAACTAAAGTAAAGGATAATATTATAATGACAAACATTCAAAATAATTATGAGAAATTAGAAAAATTGTGACAAGGGGAAGGAAAAGAGGAAATCGCTATAAAAAGGAAGAAAACACATATAAACTAATACAAATAAAATAATTCAAGTTAAGAGATATTAGTTGATCATCTTTTGAATTTGATGGGAATATTGGGATAAGATATAGTAGTCTCAAAAGAAATGTTGGGGGAAAGGTTGGTTAAGGTGAGGCAAAGAGAATGAATAATGACCAATGAAAGGGGAAAGAAAGAGAGATGGGACCATGGAAGGGGAAGATTGGTTGATTCAAAATTAGGGAAGGGAAGAGGGGGATAGGTAATTAGCTTGATAGTAAATTAATAAAGGATTCCAAACAAGTCTTAGGTTAAAGTTGTCATTAGTTTTATGTCCAAAGTCATCCTATATACTCTAGTCGGTTAACACTACCGAAATATTCAATCGGTAAGCACTAAAGCAATCGGTTACAGAAGAAAAGAGTCACAGAGTTAAGGATACACCGTGCTGTCTACCGAGTAATGTTCTATGTCTACCAAGCAGCAAAGAAGGTATACCGAGTAATCTGAACTGAGTAGAAACATGTTACCAGATTCAATGAACCTGGACACATATGTGGAAACGTGTTAGAAGATTCAAGAACAAGGAACTGTTATTGCATATGAAATTGCACTTCAAGATTTTGTATGATTTTGAGGAAGTTTATCCAATGAAATAATCTCTATGTTTATTCATTCAATGAATCTTGTTTGTAAGATCGAAGCTTGAACAGATCACCATCCCAGAGACCTATTTATATAGAATGATTTGAGAATTAGAGAGAAAGACATGTGTGTGTGATAGATAAGTTGAAAAAGGAAAATCATAACAGGACACATTGAGTTGAGACTACTACGACTATCAGAGATATTCAGAGGTCATCGAGAAAGTCTTCAGAGAACAGTTTAAGGGATAGAGTAACAGAAGGGTTTACCGAGTTGATCTATCAATTATCGAGGTATGCTATGAGCAAGGTAATTTCATATTGAGCACATAGAATCTGCTATAACATTTCAGATGTAAAGTTGCAGATATTTGTAAAGATTTTATTGAATCATTTGAGTTGTAATAGAAACCTTTAACGGGGTAAAAGACTCTAACAAAGTCTATAAATTGTAAAGCCTTTAACCAGGTGCAGCATTTAGTATAAGTGTTGTAAAATCCTTTAGCAAGGTAGATCTAAAAGATCTTGATACTCCTAACAAGGTAAGCTATCAGAAATAGCTAAACATGTAGCTCTAACCGAGCAACCTTTATTATTGCAGTAGTGAAGTTGTGGGTGCCATCCCCACCGTAGTTTTTCTCTCTAACCAAGAGTTTCTGCATAACCAAAATATTTGTGTTATGGAGTGAAATGTGTCTGAATGTTACTTCTATAATTATGTGTTAGCTTTATATTATGAGATCAACAGTTTACAGTTTATGTTTATCAGTAAGATTGTTTTTAGAGAAAAGTTTTGAAGTATTGATTCACCCCTCCCCTCTCAGTACATTAGCTTTCCTTGTTGGACCTAACAATTGGTATCAGAGCTTCAATCTTGGAAAAGGGTTTAATAGCCTAAAGATAAAGATCTTATCAATGGAAGGCTACAATCTCGAAGAATTGTGAATCTTCAAGAAGAATTGGATCATGCTAATCAAGTGACTGTAGATATGCAGAGACAAATGCAAAGATCACTGAAAGTCAGAAGAAGGTTGTCTGATGATTTATAGGACTCTCAAGAGTTGGTTGAACAAATTGAGACATCATCTGAGAACAATATATTAGAAGAGACTGAAGAAATGATTGGAGAACTGAAAGAAAAGAATAAAGCACTGACTGAACAACTAAAAGCAATGAAAAGAGAACATGAGCATTTCAGCACACAGTTGACTAAAAATATTGATGCATTAAGAACAGCTGAGGATAAAATAAGAGACATGCAAAGGGAAAAGCAACAACTAGAAGCATTGGTGTCTGAAAAGAATGATGAAATCACAAGAATGACTGGAATTCAACATAATCTTTCTGATCAATTGGTTTATGCACATCATGAAGCAAATCTAAAAGAAAATGAGAATCAAGCATTGAAACTTGAATTATCAAGATTGACTAATGAACTTGAAATAGAGAATAAATCAAAAGAAACAATGAAGAAAAGTTATGAAGCATCAAGGATGTTCAAAGAGCAACTAAATATAAGAAGACCCAACAAAGATGTAGGACTCGATTACAAAGAAAAAAACTCTACTGAGAAAGGGATCAACACCACCGAGAGAGGGGAATCATCAAAGCAAGCTGGAAACAAGGAGAACATCAAAGGAAAGAAGCCTATTTGCAACTACTGTGGAAAATAAGGACATACTGCCAACATGTGCCAAATCATAAAAGGTAAACAACCGAATGTCACTAGCTCTGATGGTTATTGTTACAATTGCAATAAGTATGGTCACACATCTAAACAATGTAGGACAAAGTCTGCTAGCAATTTTTAGAAGGCAAAATTGAAGGGATTTTGCAAAAACTGCAATAGATATGGTCACAATACTGAGAAGTGTTGGTTTAAGCAAAAAAACTATATGAGGTCTTCACACCGAGCAAATACTAGAATCTACTGAACTCGCACAGATCTTAACCGATAGTATACTGCAGTACCATGGGACTACAATACAAGAATATGGTGTGAATGTTGTGGAATATATGGACATATAAGTGCCAACTGCATGATAAGCTTTGGAATGTACAACCGAAAAGATCATGGAGAAATCTTGGAATGGCATGCTTTCATTGCCATAAAGTTGGACACTTGGCTAAAGATTGCAGAGATCAACCCAGAGGAGATACTGAGGAGATAAGAAGCACATTTCAGAAATTTTGGAAAAAGAAAGAAAATGTGTCAACTAATGAAGAAAGCACCTTACCTACCAAGTTAAGTGCATCTACCTCGAATTAATTAGTAAAGGTATAAAGGGACTGCATTCTCTCAGGGATTATATCTTAACAATTCCTATTTAATCGTGTACCTAATTTCAAGATCTGCATAGCTAAGATGCAATAGCAAGTTTGAAATTCTATCTAGTCTGTTGGAACACTAGAGAAGTCGGTAAATACACGAAGCCTGTCTAGTCGATAAAAGAGTAAAAGCGAAGTTAATGAGTTTAGTGGAACCAAGTGCATTTAATGCTTTCTTACCTAATTGCACAAAGCCCGATAAGGTAAAATATGTACTTAAAGTGTTTCGCGCAGTCATTTTACACTCACCAGTTATGAAAGAGGAGAGCTAAGTGATTCAAAGGCGATCAAACATCTCTCGAGCGAATTTCAAGGTATTTATACAACAATCTCAAACGCTTTTTTCTAAGCCAGTTAACTGGGCAATATCAGTTGTGAACATCTGCATTATATTTACTAAGTCAAAGAGTGTTTTCTGTCAAGATAAAACCCTAAGCTCTTTTGTTAGTAGAAATCCAAGTTCGAAATGGCTCCAAAGTTACAAAACCCAGTTGTAGTTGAGACTATTGAGAAACCCTCACTGAAGTATTCTTTACCTCCTAAGATAGCATCTGAACCCGACAATAAAACTGTATTTTCTCTTATTCCGGAAAGAGTTCTATTGGTTGAAGATGTCAAATTCTACACTAAGTGTCATGTTGAAGAACTAGGTCATATCGAGATCAAGGACATGTATGATGAGTTATGCACCAATGGTATCCTAGATAGCAAGTATGAGCATATCAAAGTCAAAGGATTGACCAAAGGCCTAACCTACCCTTGAGTTTTCAAATCCCAATGGGTTAAATTTGTTTTGAGCAGAGTTCATGATGACTTTATGTGGTTAGAGGAGCAACCATTCAAAATCACTAAGGAGATCGTCCACATAATAACCGGTTACCCTATATTAGACCATGCCCGTGCACAGAAAATGATTCCACAGAAGGAATTAATAACTTTAACCGGAGTTGAGTCTGATTGCAGAGGTCTTAAATTGAACAATGTTACAGATGCAAAGCTAAAGTTTGCAATTAGAGTCATCGGTTATTGTTTCTTTCAATCAGCAAGAGAAAATAGTGTACCCTATGCAGCTGTAGATTTAGCTTACAAAATTGTGACTAAGGGAAGAAGATTGATCAATGTGAAGTGTTGTTGAAAAACTTATTTGAAAATCTCAACACCATAAGGAAACCCAAGAAGAATAACTCGGCAAACACACTAAAATCTGGGTCACTCTTAGTGTGCATGTTTTTCTATTTTCATAAATTCTTCCCATCAATTGGTAACATAGTCTGGGAGTTACACCGACCAATCACCCATCAAATAAATGATTATATCAATCAACTAGGTGATAACTTCAATGAGATAATGGATGACTAATTCAACAAATTTCAAGAAAAGATGCATAACAGGTACAGGATCCCACCTCAGTTAGTGGAGAAATATAAGGATGATATATGTTTTGAAGTGGACACCGACTACTGCTATGTCAATGCAGTAGAACCTAGAGCTCAATCTCTACCATCCATGGGTTATGAAATTGATTTTGATATTTCTCAACAGCAGATAGATGCCTATCTGGCACTTCCAAGGCACTCTACCGAGCTCAGATATGGTACCTATGAAGAGGTAAAAGAGAAGGTAAAGATGAGCATAGTAGTACCAAAGGCTACAAGAAAAGCCACTAAAATGATAAAAGACTTAATAGAGAAATTTGGAGAAGGTTCTACCTCCACACCTACTAAGTCAACAAGTAGGAAAGATGATCAACTTTCAATAGAAGAAGAATCTGAAGCTCTGGAAGCAACTATCACTTTGAGCACCAAGTTGCCAAAAGGAAAAATATTGAAAAAGAAGAAACAAGATACACCTAAGGTATCACCGACTCCACAAGTCAAAAGACCTAGCACTAGATCATTTGCAGTGTCACCCAGTAAGAGGCAGAAAACTATTGAATTACCTAAGGTTACTAAGACTTATAGAAAGTCAACCAGGAGACACATTTTGAATAAGGAGTCAAGTGACACAGAATCTGAAGACAAAAATAAATTTTAGATTGTCAAAAGCACAAAGGAAAATGTACACAGTGTTGACAACTTCTGTGCCAATTTGATTCAATATGGAGGATTTGGGTCATTTAGGCATGTCAAATATGACTCTCGGACAGAAGAAGAAAAGAGGCAAATAGAAGAGTCAGTTCTATGTACACTTCTAAAATTATGAGTAGTTCCATTGGAAGTAACTGACTTTCTTCCAAAAGCATTATATTCTCATATTGACAATAGATGGAAATATGCTATGAACTCGGAGAAGCAGATAAGAGAAAGAGTTTTGGTACATCTCTTTCCAGACATGTCCGTAGAAGATATAAGAAAACATTTGAAAAACTGCCAGACAAACTTTCAAGTGAAGCAAAGAGCCCTGAAAATGATGAATGGACTTTATCTTGAAGTTGAAAAGGAAACCAAAGTAAAATGGCAAGAAATCTTCAGAATTAAGACTGAAGAAACTCAAGGTGAAATGGAAATTGTTGACATTACCGAGCAAGATCCTGCCACAAATATTCAACAAGATGAGGATGTCATGGACACTGAGGTACAGGAACAAGAAATGATAGAAGGAAATGCTTATGCCAAACTGGTATCAAGTGAATCAGTTTTGGAACAAGTCAAGTCCTATGCTTTGGTAACTCAACAAGTGATCACCGAGCAACCTCAGGACACTGGTCAAGGCAAAGAGGGTCAACAGTCTACAAAAGGAGAATCTACTTCTCAGGCCACCAAGGAATAGACTTCTCAAGCACCTGCATGCACTGAAACTATTGCTACTGAGACCCCAAGCAAGGAATCACTGAAGGACTCATCAGAGGCTAAGGGAACCAATAAAAGTGTTGTCTCTACTGAGCAACCTACCGAGGATGAACAAGCCTCCAAAGCCATTGTACTAGTTCAACCAGTGAAAGCCTCATCATCTAAAGAAAAGAAAGTGAAGAAGCATAGTTTCAAGGTAGATCTATCTAAGCCCATTGTGTTGCCAAATGTTGATATCTCAAAACTGAAAGGCCAAGCACTTATTGAATTCGGAGAACTATGCAAAGCCAAAGGAGAACAAGAAAGACAAATGGCTATTCAAAAGAAAAACTGAGTACTTTAGAAGGTTAAAGCATTGCTAACCGACATGCTACCTGAAGCTACCATGAATAAAGATGCTGCCATCCATATGCAACTGGATGAACTACTCACTAAATTAGAAGCATCGGGAGTAGACGCATCAAAATACCTTAGCAAGATGAAAGAAAAAGAGCTAACTGCCAAAATGATTGAAGAAGTGTAGAAGGCCATTGCTAAAGGTAAAGTCAAGCCTGTTGGATTCATTACTGAGTTGTCCCCTCAACTCAAGCACATTCTTTATTTATTCCGGAAATTATGTACATTTTCATTATTTATTAAGAACATCAAGCATAAGACCGAAGTTATTGAACAAGAGATCACCGATCTCTCCAATAAATTGACCACTGAGCCAAATTCTGTTCAGAATTTCTATATGAAACTGCAAACTCTTATGGCTCAACAGTTAGAACTTCGGAATGAAGAGCACAAAATAAGAATGGATATCATGACTCTTCAAACTTTATTTATTCCCCATCTATCATCAGTCCAAGAGCAAATCAACCAAGCTACCCACTTATCCACTCAACAAGAGGGAAGCAGATTAGATAGTCTGATCTCACTCTTAGCTGATATTTCAGCTCAGAATTCCCTAATGGACAGTGTCAAGGATGCCCTCTCCAATACTCTCAATGATGCTCGCACAAAGTACAAATCTATTTTTGATTAGTTGCCCCCACCGAATGGTAACTAGTTTTGATGTTTGTCAAAAAGGGGGAGTGTACCGAGTATAAGAGGGAGTGTACCGAGCATAACAAAATAGAATATCTGAAGGAACAGTTGAATTTGTCAGGGGGAGCACAGTACACGGAGCGTAGTACACAGAGCACACAGTACACAAAGCATAGTACACAGAGCATAGACCACAGTGCATTGATCACAGGAGCATGCAAATATGTACAATATATTGATAAGGGGAGTATACATTTGAGTATGTTACTACTTATTGACAATTGTATATACTGTCATTATTAGTCACATTTTGTAGTATATAGATTTTTGAGTTATGACTTTGAAAGGAGTTTTATCAAACATACCAAACTAATGTCAAAAGGGGAGATTGTTATTATTTACTAAGTTGTCATTAGTTTTATGTCCAAAGTCATCCTATATACTCTAGTTGGTTAACACTACCGAAATATTTAGTCGGTAAGCACTAAAGCAGTCGGTTATAGAAGAAAAGAGTCACAGAGTTAAGGATACACCGAACTGTCTATCGAGTAACGTTCTATGTCTACCGAGCAGCAAAGAAGGTATACCAAGTAATCTGAACCGAGTAGAAATGTGTTACCAGATTCAATGAACCTAGACACATATGTGGAAACGTGTTACAAGATTCGAGAACAAGGAACCGTTATTGCATAGGAAATTGCACTCCAAGATTTTGTATGATTTCTAGGAAGTTTATCCAATGAAATAATCTCTATGTTTATTAATTCAATGAATCTTGTTTGTAAGATCGAAGCATAAACAGATCACCGTCCCAGAGATCTATTTATACAGAATGATTTGAGAATCAGAGAGAGAGACATGTGTGTGTGATAGGTAAGTTGAAAAAATAAAATCATAAAAGGACACATTGTGTTGAGACTACTACGACTGTCAGAGATATTCAGAGGTCACCGAGAAAGTCTTCAAAGAACAGTTTAAGGGATAGAGTAAACAAAAGGGTTTATCGAGGTATGCTATGAGAAAGGTAATTTCATATTGAGCACATAGAATCTGCTATAACATTTCAGATGTAAAGTTGTAGATATTTGTAAAGATTTTATTGAATCATTTGAGTTGTAATAGAAACCTTTTACAGGGTAAAAGACTCTAACAAAGTCTATAAATTGTAAAGCCTTTAAGCAGGTGCAACATTTAGTATAAGTGTTGTAAAATCCTTTAGCAAGGTAGATCTAAAAGATCTTGATACTCTTAATAGGGTAAGCTATCAGAAATAGCTAAACATGTAGCTCTAACCGAGCAACCTTTATTATTGTAGTAGTGAAGTTGTGGGTGCCATTCCCACCGCAGTTTTTCTCTCTAACCAAGACTTTCTACGTAACCAAAATATTTGTGTTATGGAGTGAAATGTGTGTGAATGTTACTTCTATAATTATGTGTTAGCTTTATATTATGAGATCAACAATTTACATTTTATGTTTATCAGTAAGATTGTTTTTACAGAAAAGTTTTGAAAAACTGATTCACCCCTCCCCTCTCAATACATTAGCTTTCCTTGTTGGACCTAACAATTAGCTTGATAGTAAATTAATAAAGGATTCCAAACAAGTCTTAGGTTAAACCCATCATCCCAATTTATGCTTCTAGGATTTTTTTTTTTATAAAAGTAGCATCCTTAAAGTTTCTCTTAAAGATGATATATTCCTTGACTAGGGCATATGCACCCTCCAAATGAATGGTTCTTTTTGTTACAAAAGTTCTCTACAAGGGCCAAATTTGCAATCCTTTCATGCTTGATGTTATGAAAATTCTCCTTTGATTCTCATTGAGATAGAACAATCAATATTCTAGACTTCTAAGTTCTGAAGAATTCCAATTGGGTTTTTAGTGGACAACGTAAGATTTCTAATTGTAGTGATTGGTTTGAAGTCACAAGTCTTTTTTTATGAAGGATTTTGGAGATATTATTAGAGATACTTTATTTGATTGTTTGCGGGCATGCGTAGAAGAATGAGCTTTATCATGGATGCCATGAGACTATAGTTGCAGAAAGTGAAGTGCATCACACTTTAAAAACATGGGATTTAATGAGCAATCGTAAAAATGGGAGTGACTTGTATTCTCTTTGGTAGCATAAGATAGTTATTTAAAAGCTTGTTTTTCCTGATAGTAAGCTATCTTTTTTGTAAATCTCCATGTAAGGACTAAACATGTTGTTTTCTAATGAATCTTTTCATCAGTTGTTGTTCCAACAATGGGTACGTTGTAAAATGTTACATATTAAATAATATAAGTGTTGCTTAAATATAAATTGTTTTTGACTGAGCATTTTATATGTATTTGTGCACGTAATGTATTATATATTTGTTAATCAAGAAAAAAATTGTTTTTAAAACTTGTTTTTAATGGGAATGCTGTTATATTTTTTTTTTCTATAATTAATTTGTTTATATTGTTGGAAGTAATTGTTAGTCATCTACAAATAAGAGAGGAAGAATGGAATACATTTAACATTATATTGAGTACTCATAAGCTTGGTTTTTGTTGACCAAGAAGATATTTTTTTTTTAAACTCAGTTTTAATGGGAATGCTATTTCAATTTTTTTTAATAATTAATCTGTTTATATTGTTGAATGTAATTATTACTATTCTATAGATGAAAGAGAAAGAATGGAACACATTTAACATTCTATTGAGTATTCATAAGTATGATTTGTAAAAATGATAACATACAATGAATGTAAACTTTTTTTAATAGAATTTTCATAATTAATTACAATTTATTGTCTTGTTTGATATATTATCTTTCATTTACTTTACTTTTGTAATTGAAATTTTTATTCCTACTCTTTGTTAATTATTGTCCTTTCATTAATTTATTTGTACTCCTAATTTAACGTGGAAATTTTTGTGATCTCTCTTTATGAAATCACATCATGCTTTTAATAGTTGAATATAACACTCTAAGTAAAATTAATCTATTTTATATTCTCTCCACTAACTTTTCTTTTTACAATTAAGACCTTTATATTATTCTCCTTCCACTAACTTATTAAATTACTTCACATCTTTAGATAAAAAAATTTCCCATGGGCTCCCTTGTGTACAACATTGAGATTCTTGATTTATGTAGTGTGGACCTTACATAGGAAATATTAGAAATATATAAATATCAAAAAAGTTTTAATGTACATTTAAAACTGACAATTTAAAGCAATTATAAATATTGAGAAAGGTTTAATAATATAGTTAAATTTATATATTTATAAGATTTTAAAATTTATGTATCATAAATTATAAATTTTTAAATACAAAGTTTCATATTTTTATAGATTGTTATTTTATATAACAATTAAAATTGTATGCATCTATAATTTCCATCTAAAGGAGAGTGTCTTAACACATTGACATATTGGAAAAGAGACTCCAAACTTAACAATCTTTTTGAAAATGAGTGGGAGTGGGACTGCAGGGTTTGTTCATGCGGGAGATGGTTGTAGGGAATCTAGTTTAACAGCTCGTGGATCACTATTGGAAGCTCTAGGTATGGATCAAAAGGCAGGAGGATCAGATAACTGACAAAATGATGTTGATTCTAAGGATGGGGACCCACAGGCACGATTCATTTTTAAAAATTTTCAGGGGAACCCACGAGGTGAGTTTTCTATGCCTTGCAAAGTTGAGATCGCTCTCGGGGAAGGTCTGGGGGTCTAGAAGGAGTCCAAGAAAAATCTTCTTTGGATCCTAAGACAAATACTCTATGTAGGAAAGATCTGCAAAACCTTGGGGGGTCTATTAAGGCTAATGTAAAAGATGGATATTTGAGGCAAAACAATTAGGCCTAGCCTTCCCTTTTTGGGGTTAAACATATGGGGAAATTGTCTCCTCCTTTGGTTAGCAATATTTTGGATCCAAGTTTGGGATGGTTTGCCATCTCTATCTTGGATCCGATCATTGACTACAATATTTTTCTAATGGCTTTATCTTCGATGGGTAAGTTCATGGGTCCTAGACGCAATATCAAAACTGTTTGGGATTTCAAGAGGAATAAGTGCCTTGTTCATTGGCCTTTCTTTTCCTCAATTTGTTGATAGTGTTTGTCCAATATCCTAAACTTTTAATCTCATGGTTTAGGTATTGTGCATCTCCTTAGGATTGAGGATTGCAAGAAAAAGAACCAGCAAATTGGCAGCTCTATTGGGAAGACAAGTTGTAAATCCATTTAAGGAGAGTCTACAAGTTGAGTGATCCAAAATTTTGTTTCAGATACAGAATTATTGCATCCTTAGAAGATTTATTGCAGCAATTGTGAAGAGATGATTGAAAGACTTTTTTGTTGGAGAAGACCCAAAGAAAATAAAACTCATTCCTCTTTGAAAGAGGTGGCTACTTTGTTAAAGAGGCGGTATCTTAGATTTGTAATATTTTCAGCCAAAAGGAAAGGTGAAAAGTTGCTGCAAATTTTTATATAAGGTATGTATTATAATTCTTTTTTGCCCTCTACAAATTGTAATACTATGGAAGAACACAACAAGAACAATTATGCTCTTAAAAGGGACCATTTTTTCTTGAGATATACAAGCCACTTGATTTCAAAAATGTTCTTGGTTATCCTCATAAAGTCTCATTGAGTGTTAAAATCTATTTTTGCCTAAGTTTAATGGAAGCAAATCAGAATCAACATGTACACATCTATAGGAGTTTATTGATTTAATAGTTGATTGTCAAGTTTATGAAGAGGATGTCATCTGTTGGCATGTTGGCATAACTAATGAAGATGATGGTGTACCGGTAAAGGACTGTTGGTGATGCTATATTGATGGACTTTTGGTAATGATATAACTATGATATGATGATCAGTTATTTGTGTTGGCATTGATGGCAATCATATTTGTCCATATTTGTCCATGTTTGTTTATGCTTGGTATGTCATCTAAGTCTATTGGTTAAGTCTAACCGGTAATGGATTGAAATGGATTAATTTGGAAAGAAAAACTTCCAAGTGACAGTGAACTGATAAGCATGGACAAAGAAGGAGATGGTTGCGGTAGTGATCCGTGTTGAGTCAGGTGTTGTGGTTTGGGATGTGTGCTTATGACATCATAATGAGTCTATGTCATGAACTGCATCACGTTTTGAGAACCGAAAGTCATGTTTGTAATTGAATATTGCATAATTAGCCAGGGTTTGAGAACCGGTAACAAGATCTTTGACCGGTGATGTTTTATGGTTTGGCGGTGATTCTTTTCATGTTCATAAATTAATGATGATGTGTCAAAATCCGTGTAAGAAGATAAGATGTTGTTTTGGTACGTACAAGGATCAAATTTCTTGGGAAGCAGCGAAGTGCTTGGCAGAATGTGTTAAGGGTTTGACAACTTATCAGATCGATGTGGGGTGATGAGTTATGATCATTCAACGACTGTAATTGTCTTGTAATTTGTTGTAATGATCTGTAATGATTTGTAATGATCTAATATGATCTATGATTTAGATTCATTGTAGGTTAGGGTTTTGTAACCAACCTAATTGTAAAGTCTATTTAGGTTGAGTTTTAGAAGGTTCAGTGTGTTGGTGATCATAGAAGTGTGTTTGTGTCTAACTAGATTGAGATGTCTACATGAGAGAATTGGATTGGAGCTGACAAGGATCTATAATAGCAAGGTATGAAGTGCTAAGTCGAGATCAATTATCTATTGTTTCCTAACAGTTGCTTCAACATTAAAATCCCTTAACCAGGTAGGTCCTAACAGGCCTAATCTTGCAAATCCCTTCATCGGGTGGCTCATTAATTCAAGTTTGAATCCTCCAGTGAGGTTACTAATAACAGGGTAAAGCTCCCAACAGAGCTAAGTTGTAAAATCCCTTAACTGGGTGACTCCTAACAGGGTTTTCTCTTAATCGATCATTATTGTAAATCTCCTAACCGGGCTAGGCTCCTTACAGGGCGCATTTCAAAAGAGTGCAAATTTTTTGGGTACCAATTCCCACCGTGGTTTTTCCCATTTGGGTTTCCATATGAAAAATCCATGTGTTCATGTTGTGGATGGTTTGTTAAGTTGTTCATTTGATGTCTATACTATATTTTCTTAGTGATGAACACTTAAGTTGCTACAGGTAATATTTTGGTAAATCTAAGTTGGAGATTGTTTAATCAGCTACCAGTGTTGGTTATGAACTATTTTGGGAAGTATTTTGCAAGTTGGTGAAAAGTTGCAGTTTATCCTTATTACTGATTCAACCCCCCTTCTCAGTAATAACTGGATCCTCACAATAACAGTCATCATGAAACTTTTTGTAAGAATATTAGAAAATAATGCTAAAGATTGGTTTTCCAGCCTGCCCATGCATTGTATAGCTTCATGGAATGAACTTGTGAGTACTTTGATGCATCAGTTTGATGAGAAAAGTAAAGAGCAATTGCACATTCAAGAAGAGAATATAAATTGTATAAAGAAATTAGAATGTTGCATATCCCCTTTAGATGCATTCTTTCGTATGGAGAGACATGAAGGAGAATCTATAAGAGACTTGTTTGAAAGGACATTGAATACTTATTCGCAAATAGTACCTGTTAATGCGAGCCCAAATGAATTTGTGTGTGTTAAGTTGTTAACGAGGATATATGAACCTAATTAAATCTATTGTCCTTAGAAGCCGACTACTCTTGATCAGGTATGTGAATTGGTTGGTGTCATAGAGAGGATTAAGTATGAAAATTCTAACAATGCTAAACTTCATAATGCAGAGAACAATAATATCATTAATAGATGTGAGGAGAATAATGACATAATTCATCTTGTAAGAGAACCATGTGCAGATGAAAGTTGCAACTATAGTGTTTCAGATGCAAATGAAGATGAGTTTGTGGAAAGACAAATCATGCCTTTGAAGAGGGATTGCAATGATGAGGATTCTATTGATAATATGCCACATAAAGATCTCCCCTACTTTGCTAATGAGAAAGAAGAATGCATCAAAAATAAAGTGAAGAGGTATGTGTATGTGAAAATCATGTTTAGATTTAGTTAAACCCATCATATGATGAAATGATAGAAGAAAATCAAATGATATCTTGTTGAGCCATATCTCAATGTGATCTGCATGTGTTTCCAAGTCTATTCTATGATGAAGATGTGGCATTCTTAGATTATCAGGATAATGTATCAGCCTGTGAGGCAAATAACTATGCTGATGAAAACAATACATCCTATTTGTTATTTTTGAATGATTCAGAGTCTGGTGGTGATGTGGAAGCTAATGAAAATAGAGAATCCATTAGTCATGGGGTGAGTGAAGAAGCATATTCACTTAGTAGTGAATGAATTTTATAATATACATGAGAATGGTTCTAAAATCTCATGGCCAACACACGTTTACAGTATTGATAGTGATGGTACTTTTTGTTGTGCAATGTATGGCACCTATATCTCTGATCTTCCCTCATCATGTGGATCAGTTAGCTTGCAGGGTAATTATGAATACAATAATGAAAGATTATTTAACTATGGTAATAATAACTATGATGAATCTGAAAATGTGTATGCTGATATGATTTTCGACTTTCATTCTAATAAAAGATGAAAAATTGATGATTGTGAGGTTCATTGCAGCAATGCTCCAAGGTAGGAAGTTTCAAATGTAGATTTGTGTGAAGGAGTACCCTTTGATCCAGATGATCTTCTTTCTAAAAAAATTCATGTAGACATAGATATGGATTTAAATAATAGATTACATTTTGATTTTAAATCAGAAATGCATATATTTCTTTTGAACCATTGGATGTTGATGACTTGAATATTTAAATCTGCAATTTGTTGATTCCAATGATGAAGTTTTGGGTTTACTACTATGTGACCAAGCCATGTGTGATGCTAAAGATTATCTTTTTAAATATAATGTTAAATTATTTGATAGTGCTAACATTGATGACATTAGATGTCAAAAGCAATCTAACAAGTCTTGCTTTCTGTTTTAGCAAGAGATCTCTCATTTGGTGAGTAAAGTCCATATGATGAAGTAAAATGTCACAAGGATTATGGATTTGATTTGTTGAGTGGATATAACTTTTGTCTGTCATATGACGATAAAATTTTTAGTATTTACCTGATTTAAGAATGTTTTGTGTTGCAACTGATGACAGATGTTTGTATGTTCTATTGGGCAAATTTCAATATTATATTCAAATTAATCTCAGTACAACATGATGAAAATCAAGTGTTTGAGACAGTCAAGCACATGCCTTTCTTTTCTAGTGGCCTTGGCCCACCAATTGTGGTTTATTTTTCAAACCATACCAATGGAGGAATTGTCAGTGCATGGACAATTCTTGAAACATTTCTTTTTAATGCATATTAGCGTAGAATGCTCTCAGTTTTGGTTTCCCTTTTTGGGGTGTCAATTTTTGCTTTATGTCAAGTTGGTTTGCTTCTCCCAAATATTTGTATTCTTGCTATACCTGCAAGGGGCATACATCCCCAGATAAGTAAAATCAGTTTAGTTGTTTACACTGCATGAAATTGCCAAGAGGGTCAACTTGGGAAGGTGATAGTTTGACACCCGTTGATCATCATTTGAAACCAATTTTTTAGGGGACTCATGCCACTTTTATATGCATTCTAGTCAATTCTCGAGGTAATTGGACTTAGATTGATATTTTTTAGGGCTCAAATTTTTCATGGTTTGGACTGTTTCCCGAACAACGTTTGGTCAAAATAGCTCAGGTGGCCATCTTTGACAATGAATATCTGACACCTTATGATGAGGTTTTCAAAACCATTTGTTGCCATGATTTCTTGGTGAAATGTCTACAATCTTTTCCAAGTTTCAGGTTTCCATTAAGAGATTTGGTCAGTTTTGAAGATGGATCCGGAGTCTACCCGACTTTTTTTGAACTTTAATATCAAAGGCAAGGTTATGAATCATTTTATTTCATAGATGATGTAAATGTGTTGGTGAAGTAAAAGTAAGTGTATAACTCACTTTTATAAAATGTATGCAAAATTTTAAGAGTCAAATGGAATTAATTTATATTGGACATCTCGAAGAGTATACCGCCACCCCACAAGTATAAAAGGGCAATATGGTAGAAGTAATGCAGTTGGGCAGGGGTATACCGCTATCCCATTGATGGACCCTAAGGACAGGTGTGCCGGGTGTGCAATGAATGCATGAAACATCATCTCATTGCAAGATATGCACAAAACAGACTTTTTGAAATGGCTTTAGAAACCTTCAAGCAAATGCAATTTCAAGAAGTGCAAAGCCCAAATCCACAACCCCTGTTAGCATCGTCCTAGCCACACCATTATGGGTGCTATGGATTAGGGAATGAATATGTAGTTTAAAGTTGAAGTGCTCTAGTAGACATGCTTATAGAACGATGAATCATAGATGCAGCCTCTGAACCATTTGCATTATGTCACGGTAAAATGTGTAATCAGAGACAGGGCACGTGAAGCACTTGCCAAAATGCCGCACAGAAACACCATCTCATGAATAGATGATTGCACGATGTGCATGAAATAGATTTGTTGAAAATCTTTAGTAACTTTCAAACAAATACAACTAGCAGTTGTAGATGCTTTGGTAAAATCTATGCAAAATGTGGATGCGGAGAAATGGAACGTGAAATGTTTGTAAAAATGTTTCAAACATATTTTGAATCATTTACAAGGCACATCACATTGTTTGGCAGAATACCTGCAAACGGATGTCAACTCATGGAATGCAATAATTGCCCTATATACATAATGAATTTGTTGAATTTTATTTTTAAATGTTCAAATCAAATACAATAAACGGTAATAAAGCCAAGTGTATGTGCAGTGAAGAAGCATGGACAGAGCATGCAAATTGTTTGGTAAAATGTCTCAGGGAACGTGGTATGTGAGTATACCATGGCATTAGGATATGCACAAAATAGAATCATTGGTATTAATTTTTTTGTGTCGTCCCTTGCACATTGAATGGGAACCTTGTCATAGGGTATCAACATGTTTTAAATATAGTGATAAGGAGGATTGTTTGTCCGACATTGAAGTTGAAGATGCTCTAGTAAGATGTATGCAAGGAACAAAGGCAATGCCCTCGAGCTCTTTAAAAAATGTTATTTCAGGGAATGAAATAAATCACAATATGCACAAAATGGATTTCTTGAGAAGGCTATAGTAACTTTTTAAGAAAATGCTTGACGATATACATGTAAAATATGGTATTTTAGACAAGTCATCTGAACTATGTGATAAAATGTGTGTAAAATTTCAATTTGTATTTGAATCTTAATAGCTTGAAGTTATTGTTGCTCATCTGTTTTATAAAATGGAAATCAACGCTGTATCTAGGGGCTTTGAATTGGGGGATAGGGGCAAATTGAATGTGTTCTGGGTTGGAAGTGGATGTGTTTCACAAAGGATAGGATGTATAGTTTGGTGCAATGTCAATTAATTCATGAGAATTTAAAGAAAATGTTGCAGAATTGTCTACAAATTTTGTTTTCTTTCTTCATATGAATCATTGATATCAAGTATATTTCTGATTTGTCATTATAATTTCCTTGTAATTGTGTAAATTTGTATGTGGATTCCTTTCAAGAAAAGGATTAAATACACACAATCAAATCCAGAAAAAAATACACTAGAAATACAGAATGGATTGTGGAAATCTCATAGCTTTAATTAAATTCTTTGTCAGGGTTGCAGTGAGCTAGAGGATGTAATCTAGATTAACAAGTATGGTTGTACAACAACATAAGGGTTTGTATTAATGTGAGACATTAATGCTAAAAGGCCCACTAATTAAAAATGATCTGCAACTTAAACATGCATTCATAACCTTACATTTGTCTCCACACCCATTCGATTAGGCACTAGTCTATCAAACTACTTAATCTGGTTCGGAAATATTGAATGATTTAAAACTTTTTGTTTCTGTCATTTCCTTATTTTAGTTATCACATATTTTTGGTGTTTAAAGAAAATATAGGTTGAACTAGGAGGAGTTTGTTTGCATTGCCTCTATGTGTTAGGATGAAAATGTTTTAAATTATGTGTTCTCAGTTGAATTCAATGTAATGTGATTATGCTTGAACTTGGTAGATTGTGAGACACCCACTTCTCATATGTTTGAGAACCATCCACATTGATAGGTCTGAAATCTAGTGTCCATCATATGTTTATCATTTAATCAAGCATTTATATAGGAATACCTTTCTGAGCCTTGCAGAGCTAGACGTGCAGAAGGCCTTTAGTGCCTTGTTTTTTGGCCTTTCTTCTCCTCAATTTGTTGATAGTGTTTTTCCAATATCCTAACCTACTAATCTCATGGTTTAGGTATTGTTCATCTCCTTAGGATTGAGGATTGCAAGGAAAAGAACCAACAAAAAGAATGGTAGAGTTAGTTTTTAAAGGAAATGAATTCTAATTATTATAAACTAAAATAAAGGATAATATTATAATGGCAAACATTCAAAATAATTATGAGAAATTGGAAAAGTTGTGACAACGGGAAGGAAAAGAGGAAATCACTGTAAAAAGGAAGAAAACTCATATAAACTAAGACAAATAAAATAATTCAAGTTAAGGGATAGTAGTTGACCATCTCTTGAAATTGATCGGAATATTGGGATAAGATATAGTCTTACTAAAAGAAATGTTGGGGGAAAGGATGGTTAAGGCAAGGCAAAGAGAACGAATAATGACCAATGAAAGGGGTAAGAAAGAGAGATGAGACCATGGAAGGGGAAGACTGGTCGATTCAAAACTAGGGGAGGGAAGAGGGGGATGGGTAATTATCTTGATAGGAAATTAATAAAGGATTCCAAATAGGTCTTAGGTTAAACCCATCATCTCAATTTATGCTTCTAGGATTTTTTTTTTTAATAAAAGTATCTTCTTTAAAGTTTCTCTTAAAGATGATATATTCCTTGACTAGGGCATAAGAACCCTCCAAATGAAATTGGTTCTTTTTGTTACAGAAGTTAGTACCAATTTGGCAATCCTTTCATGCTTGATGTTATGAAAATTCTCCTTTGATTCTCATTGAGATAGAACAATCAATATTCTAGACTCCTAAGTTCTAAAGAATTCCAATTGGGTTTTTAGTGGACAAGGCAATATTTCTAATTGTAGTGATTGGTTTGAAGACACAAGTCCTTTTTTATGAAGGATTTTGGAGATATTATTAGCGATGCTTTATGTGTAAGGAAGTATGTTATTGCGAACAACATTACAATCTAGAATTTTAGTTTAGAATTAAGATTAGTTATGGATTACTTAAGAGATCTTGTGATGTTCTTATTATGGTGCCCATTTAATTTGGAAACCTTAGAGAGGTGTAAAATTTCTTGGTTAATATGAAAGCGATCACAAATACTAAAGGCCCATCTTTTGGAGACTCACCTTTTTGGTAGGGTGGTGATTTATGGAAGCATGAATGTGGAGGTTCATGTGGGTGGACTTATTAAAGAATGGTCTAACCAAGAGAACTAACTTATTTCTTAATATGAACAATATTCAAGAAAGAGAGTTGGTTATTGGTTTTGAGTCCTTTGGTGAACTTGATGTAGATGGTAATATTGTCAAGGTGAAATTAAAACATATCAAGTTGATCATGACCATGGGGCTAACATATATTAGTGTTGTCCACCATTTTTGTTTAATGGGGAACATGTTAATGGTTAGCTCTTCAAAATACACCATGTGCAAATTAGTAATGATTAGAGATAATGGGGGTCCAATGAAAACCCCATTAGATTTCTCATAGAATACACCTGAAGGAGTGTGAAGAACATGGACTTTAAGCACAATGCAACCAAGAATGAAGTTTCCTCATTGGTCCTCTATCTAGCTAACTCAATGGAGACTTACAAAGGGAATTTAGTAAAGAGAGATACCACATCAAAGCATACAAGAATGTCATCATCATCAACCATTTTTATTTGAAGAAATCATCAAATTGGATAAATTATTTGATGAAAGATGAAGACTTCTCAATTAGAGAGTAATCAACTTGAACAAATAGACAACAAGATTGTAAGTAGGAGAATTTGAGGTGTCAATGTTGAGCATAAGAGGAATGCACCACTCGCGAATCTTTGGCATACCATAGATGTTTGGGATGATTTATTTAGTGGGCATGAGATACTTTTTGGTGTTATCATCAGAGGGGGATTGGGCAATAACACTTTTTATTTGGTTAATGGTTTTTATAAATTGGATTGTAGGATAGGATTTTATAGCTTTCACCATTGTTTGGGTATTTGAATATTTTTGTGGTAGACTAACTTTCTCATATGATTATGGTGTGCCCCTTACCTATGCTTTAACAATTTGACAATGCTATATCTCAAGTAGCCTCCAAAAAGCGATAAGCTCACCTTTAGAAACATTCCACTTGGAAGGTTTAGCATACTCCAAAACAGTAGCAAAATCTTACTTAACTTGATCTATTGCAACATAAAATAACCATCCTACAACATTTTCAATTTCAATTAGAAAATCTACTTTAAGATGGAAAATAGGATAATAGTGCAGCCTTTGTCTCTCTTTTGCATATTAAGGATGAGATGTTCATATCAAGATTTTTCATTGATTATAAGTTTTTCTTGTTATTGAAAGATAAATTTACAAGTGAAAAACTTGGGATTCAATTTTGTCAATTCTTAAAGAAGTTAAAAAAAACAAACTATAGAAACAAAAGAACCAATAGATTATTGTTGAATATTGCCTATGACGATATTACGATGTATATTTAACTGTTTTTATTAATTACTTAAAAAATATAGCATATTTTTAATTTTTTAATTAACGAATAAAGACAATAATAGTGTTGAGATAAGTTGGCAGGCGTGATGATAGGAACACAATCAAGACGATTGACCGTGAAGATTGCAATGAAAGGGCTACGAATCTCTTTCGACATTTGTGGGTCGTTGGCATTTACAAAAGGCGTGAAATCTTTAATTTGGGCGCCAAATATATGCATCGACTACCTATGCCTTTAAAGCTATTCTCTTAATCTCACATTATCCTAATCTAAGATACTTTGATTTGCAAAAGAATTCTCTATCATCAATCCAGGTAAGTTTTTCTTCGTTGGATTTTTTTAGTATTGCTACCTTCCGGCTTTTAAATGGCAGACAAGAGCTCTGAAGGCATGGCGGACAAGAGCTCTGAAGCCATGAATGTACGATTTATGATAAATACTAGAACTCAACGCATCGTATATGCCGAAGCGGGTAAAGAGTTTGTTGATTTTCTGTTTAGTTTTCTTTCCATGCCCATCGGTTCTATCCTCAAATTACTGTATGCATTGGAATCCAATAGAAAAATTGGCTCTGTATCCAATCTGTATGATAGCATGGAAAAATTGTCCTCTTTGTTTCTGATCACGGATAAATCCCAACTGCTTGACCCCAAATTCATAACTCCCTACTTTAATAACTCTCTCAGTATTGAAGGTGGAAATTATTACGTTTGTAGTTACCTTATCGGGAGGGGTGCTTCTGCTTCGTGGGGTTATTATGATCATGGCGGTATGAACACAACTCACAATATGAGCACCAGCAACACAGATATATGTATCTGTGGAAAACCTATCGACCACCTCGTTCAGCTGCGGCAGAATACCAATACCAGCGGAAGTAGCAGCCAAACTGCAGGGCAAGCGCAAGGGAACAGCGGTTATGTGAAAGAAATGCTTACATTTATAATAACTGACGACTTGAAGATAAAAGGGAGTTCAACTATCACCACTATAACGTTACTCAATCAGCTCAGTATTAAAGATTTGACAGATCTTGAAGAGCGGACTGCAATTGTTGATCGCAACAAGGTGAGAGGTTTTAGGTTTTTAGGTTTTAGTTTTTTTTTAATCGGTATTAGTTGATTTATTAAGAAAGCGGGTTTTGAACTAACCCGAACCAGTTCGGACTATATCCAGGCAGCCCCTCCCCATAAGACTGACCATAAACAAATCAGTGATTGCATTGCTAGTTTAACACCCCTCCTCCTGAGAACCCAGTACCCTGCTTATACTTTCATCTCTGACCCTCCTGTCCTCCTTCCTTTTCACCTCAATCCATCCTCCCTCCCTCCCTTGGATTCTCCAGCGACTTCAAGTTGGAATCGCCCAACATTACCCTCCCCCCTTCCTCAGGCACGGTCGACCAGATTGGTTCATAGCGATTACCTCTATGGCAGACCCCAACTTAGAAACATCTTTCCCTACCTTACTCCCCTGCCTTACTCTGCTTTGCTTCCCCATTCTTTAAAGAATCTGAACTACCCTTGAACTCTGTCTCCTTGTCATTGAGAGCATTCTGCTTTCCACACGAATCTTGGGGAGTGTTGTCATTCACCAGCACCTTCTCTACCGTGTACTAGTGAGGAGCCAATTCCTTCCACCACGAAGCTGGTCACTCTACTCTACGCCTCTCACAGGCAGTAGCAATGTGCCCAATTTTAAAACATTTCCTACTTCTAAAGGGGACCCCTTCAAATTCCACCGGCTGAACCCAGCTGCCTCTTGATTATTTCAAAGAGATCTCCAGGCAAAAGTAGTATGCATCAAATTAAGAGAATCATCATCAGTCATCAGAAAATTACCTAAAGAGTTACCGATATCCTCAAAGCAGGAATCAAACCAAAACTACATTGGGATATTAGGAACCTGACCCAAATAGGAATCCAATCAAAAGATTCCAGAAGTGGATTTTAGTTGTATTCCAATCTTTTGGGGCAAATTTATTGTGGATTTTATTACGGAACCAATTGTGGTAAAATGTTGAACATTTTTTTTAGGCACTGGAGATTTTGGAGGCATCTTTGATTTCCACAACTGTGTTGAACGATGTGTTTGGAGCTGAGTTTTCCCTCTCACGCAAGGTAAATTTAATTAAAGCAGATCATCATTTTCGTTGTCTTCTAATCACTCTTTGTGATAATATTTCGCCTGTAAAACCTTATCTCGTGTTGCAGGCGTGCGTAGAAGAATGAGCTTTATCATGGATGCCATGAGACTATAGTTGCAGAAAGTGAAGTGCATCACGCTTTAAAAAAATGAGCTTTATCATGGATGCGTAGAAGAATGAGCTTTATCATGGATGCCATGAGACAAAAGGCGTGAAATCTTTAATTTGGGCGCCAAATCTATGCATCGACTACCTTTGCCTTTAAAGCTATTCTCTATAGGAGTTATTTGGTAGCATAAGATAGTTATTTAAAAGCTTGTTTTCCATGATAGTAAGCTATCTATTTTGTAACTACAGCAAGATGGTACAGTAGTTTTCTCCGTGTAAGGACTAAACATGTTGTTTTCTAATGAATCTTTTCATCCGTTGCTGTTCTAACTATGGGTAGCTTGTAAAATGTTACATATTCAATAATATAAGTGTTGCTTAAATATAAATTTTGTTTGACAGTATTAATATTTTTTAAATAGAATTTTATATGTATTTGTGGATGTAATGTATTATATATTTGATAATCAAGGAAAAAAATGTTTTTAAAATTCACTTTTAATGGGATTGCTGTTATAAAGGTTTTTTTCTATAATTAATTTGTTTATATTGTTGAAAGTAATTGTTAGTCATCTACAGATAAGAGAGGAAGAATGGAATACATTTAACATTATATTGAGTACTCATAAGCTTGGTAATTGTTGACCAAGAAGAAATTTGTTTTTAAAACTCAGTTTTAATGGGAATGCTATTTCAATTTTTTTTTAATAATTAATCTGTTTATATTGTTGAATGTAATTATTACTATTCTATAGATGAAAGAGAAAGAATGGAACACATTTAACATTCTATTGAGTATTCATAAGTATGATTTGTAAAAATGATAACATACAATGAATGTAAACTTTTTTTAATAGAATTTTCATAATTAATTACAATTTATTGTCTTGTTTGATATATTATCTTCCATTTACTTTACTTTTGTAATTGAAATTTTTATTCGTAATCTCTTTTAATTATTGTCCTTTCACTAATTTATTCTTACTCCTAATTTAACGTGGAAATTCTTGTGAGCTCTCTTTATGAAATCACATCATGCTTTTAATAATTGAATATAATATTCTAAGTACAATTAATCTATTTTATATTCTCTCCACTAACTTTTTTTTTTTACAATTAAGACCTTTATATTATTCTCCTTCCACTAACTTATTAAATTACTTCACATCTTTACATAAAAAAAATTCCCATGGGCTCCCTTGTGTACAACATTGAGATTCTTGATTTATGTAGTGTGGACCTTACATAGGGAATATTACAAATATATAAATATCAAAAAAGTTTTAATGTACATTTAAAATTTGATAATTTAAAGTAATTATAAATATTGAGAAAGGTTTAATAATATAGTTAAATTTATATATTTATAAGATTTTAAAATTTATGTATTACAAATTATAATTTTTTAAATTTGTTTAATACAAAGTTTTACATTTTTATAGATTGTTATTTTATATAACAATTAAAATTGTAGACATCTATAATTTCTATCTAAAGGAGTGTCTTAACACATTTACATATTGGAAAAGAGACTCCAAACTTAACAATTACTTTTTGAAAATGAGTGGGAGCGAGAGTGCAGGGTTTTCTCAAGCGGGAGATGGTTGTAGGGAATCTAGTTTAAAAGCTGGTGGATCACTATTGGAAGCTTTGGCTATGGATCAAAAGGAAGGAGGATTAGATAACAATCAAACTAATGTTGATTATGAGGATGGGGACCCACAAGCATGATTCATTTTAAAAAAAATTTATGGGGACCTAGGAGGTGAGTTTTCTATGCCTTGCAAAGTTGAGATCCCTCTCGGGGAAGGTCTAGGGGGTCTAGAAGGAGTCCAAGAAAAACTTTCTTTGGATCCTTAGATGAATACTCTATGTAGGCAGGATCCATAGAATCATGGGGGGTCTTTTGAGGCTAATGTGAAAGATGGAGATTTGAGTCAAAACAATAAGCTGTGGTCTTCCCTTTTGGGGGCTAAACCTATAAGGGAAAATGTCTCTTCCTTCACTAAGTAATATTTTGGATCCAAGTTCAAGACGGTTTTCAATCTCTATCCCGAATCCTATCATTGACTACAATATTTTTCAAATGGCTTTATCTCTTGTGGGTAAGTTCATGGGTCGTAGACACAGTATCAAAACTGTCAGGGATTTCACAAGGAATAAGTGGAGTTTGTAAGGCGAAGTCGATATTTCCATGATGCCAAAAGGCTTCTTTTCCTTTGCTTTTTTGTGCGAACAAGATCTCTCATGTTTTTAAAGATGGTGTCAAGATTGAAAAGGAGGATGATATTGGAAGAGAAGTGATTAAGTTTTTCAGCAACCTTCTCTCAATCGAGGATGGATTGGATGTGAATGCGCAACAAGATCTTATTGAAGGTATCCATAGTATATTAAATGCAGATCAAAACAAATTTTTATTGGCCATTCCATCTTCTGATGAAGTGAAGAAAGTGGTGTTCTCTTTTGAAGGTAACAAATCCTCGGGCCCAGATGACTTTCCTATGTTGTTCTTTCAAGTTTTCTGGGATATTGTGGCTGAGGATGTGGTCAATGTTGTTAAGGAATTCTTTGGGTCAAGCAATATCTTAAAGGAAATCAATTCTACCTTTATTGTTCTTATCCCCAAGTTCCAAAGGATGGATGTCTTTGATTCCTTCGAACCCATCAATCTTTGTAATTCTTTTTATAAGATTATTTCCAATGTCCCTACTTTTAGACTATTAAATGTTCTCCTACTTTAAATTTCTCCCCAGCAATGTGGTTTTGTTCTGGGAAGACAAATCCTTGATTCCATTATCAAGGTGCGTGAGAATATCCACACTTTGGAGGTTTTGAGAAAGCAAGGGTTTTTGCTCAGACTTGACCTGTCCAAAGCCTATGATAGGGTGGACTAGTCTTTTTTACTAAATTTTTTAAAGGATTTTGGATTTATGGAAAGGGTCCTTCATCTAATTCGGTAGTTCATCTCCTCTTCTTCCTCAGTTGTTATTTCAATGGTTCCCCTTCTCATTTTTCAAGGTTTCTAGGGGCCTCAGACATGGTGACCCTATTTCTCCTATCCCCTTTATTTTGATGGCAGAATGTCTAGGAAGGTATATGCACAAGTTGGTGAATGATGTTAACCTAAAAGGCCTTAAGCCTTCCTCGATAGCCCCGGTCTTCTCTCATCAACAATTCGTTGCCAATACTATTCAGATGGGAAGTTCGACCATAAGGGAAGCAAGAGTTTTCAAGAAGACCCTGGACTGTATGAAAAGGTGTCGGGACAACAAGTGAATAAGAGGAAGAGCTTTCTCTTTTTCTTCAATAACCTAAATGAAAGACAAAAGAAGATCGCTTCCATTCTGGGTTGTTCGATTTGTCTCCTCCCTTCTATTTATCTTGGTCTTCCATTGTGTTATAAACCCCCTGATGCTTTTAGGATCTCTCTTATTGACAAGTTTAATAGGAAATTGGCTAGATGAAAAGGAGCCCTTCTCAGTTAGGTAGGGAAGATTTAGCAAAGTCTGAACTTCAACGACAAATTTAACATAGTTATACTCCAAATTGAAGATGCAACAAGAATAGGAGTCAGAGTGCTTCAAGTCTACTTTCTAAACTTAAAATGGTAGAGATTAAGGGCTTAAAAAGGGAGGGCCACAAAAAGTGGTCCTGTTTTTATGCAAAAAATTAACATAGCATCTGTTGTGGCCTCCCTAAAATATTAAGTTTTTTTTTGAATTTTTAAAATCACTACAGTGAGAAATTAGCTAACACATTGTAGTTTATACTAGATTTTTTAGCTAATTTTTTAATGAGAATGTGATTTTTTATTAATTTTCGAAGTGGACACATCCTGAAAAAACAACAGTTTGAGTGTGCTCCCCCCTAAAATCATTGAAAACTAATAAAAAATCATTTTTTTAAAAATTGTGTAGAATGGAGTCTAGTTTCTAAGAAAATAAGTTTATTTGAAATCAGATGAACATGTAAAAAACTATACCCAAAATAGTGCATGTTGGTTTTTGACCAAAAACGAATGCACTAACAAAAGAAATTAAAGATGAAAGCCTTAATGAAATCAAAATGTGAAAAAAATTACATGCTTTGATAGCTAAATGAGAGCTTAAGGTAGCTATGGTGTTTTTATTAGTTTCATTAAAACACATGCAAACCTAATGGAAAGCATGACCAAAATATGTAAAACTTTTTAATCTTCTGATAAAAACACGTCTCATGCCTGAAATGGTCATCGGGTTGGATGGCCAAGTATAATCCAACCCAAAGGGTTGGTGGTTGCAAATGAAAACCATTTAGTGAGTGCCATACTCGCCAAATGCAAAATTTTGAATTTCCACATTTGGCGTGCACCATATTTGGTGCTCTCCAAATGTAAAAAGTCATTTTTTTTTCATTTAGCAAGCGCCAAATTTGGCGTGCACCAAATGTTTTGCATTCTCAAATTTGTGAATGTGCATCATAAATTTTTACATTTTTCCAATTTGGGCATAAGTTATACCCACCCCCGAAGTAGAATATATACATGAAATACAACTTTTAAGTAAAAGAATTTACTTTCTTATACTTTAAGTTATATTCCATGTATATATTGGCAGGATGTTTGAGAGTGGTTTTAGCTCTATAGGAGTTATAATGTAGATTCTAGATTTTAGAGGATCATATCAAATTTCAAACTTCGTCAAATTTCAGTAATCAATATGTCAAATTTCAATAATCAGAAAGCTCATATTAGCATTTTTTAGCTCTGTATCTCACTCTGTTTATCTTCCCCAAACTCTAGACCTATCTCTTTCCCTCTCTTGTCTCTCTAACTTCTCTCTCCCCTCTCTAGGTGTATCCCACCCTCTCTACCTTTCCTTCCTTCCTTACCCCCATTTCTATCCTTGACTCCCTCCCTCTCTCTTCTTCTCTCTCACTCTATTATTGTTTCTTGCCCCCGCATCTCCATTCTCGTGGTCACTACCTATCCCTTCTATCCTCTCTCTTCCCATATCTAGGACTCTCCCTCCCTCCCTCCCTATATTATTACCCACCTCTCTCCCCCCTCTAGGTTTCTCACCCATCTAATTGTCTACCCTCTATTTCTCTCCCTCCCTCTCCATATTTCTCTCCCTTCCCCTTACCCTTGTCCATCTCTCTCTCTCCAAACCTATCCATCTCCTCATTCACTAGGTCTCTCACTCCTTCCATGTCTACCTCTCCATCCATCCCCTCTTACTCATCTCTTTGTTCTTCTATTTGTTCTCATTTCCCTCCCTGCCCTCTCTGGGTCTCTCCATTCATTTCTTCCCCTCTCCCTCTCTATCTCCCTCCCCCACTCTCTTGTCTTCTCTCTTCCTCTCTTATTATTTATCTCCATTTCTAGGTCATCACCTCTTCGTCCCACCCTCTCTCCCCTCTCAAGGTTTCTCCCTCCCTTCCTCTCCGCCTATCTATGTCTACATATAGGTATTGTTACCCACCTCTCTTTATCCCCTTCTATTTATCTCACTCCTCTCTTGCCACATAGGTCCCTCACCTATCTATATGTTCCCTCTATATTTATCTCCCACCTTCTCTATCTCTCTCTCCCATCCCCTTAACTCTATCCCTTTATGAAATCCCTTCTCTTCTCTTCCTCCCCTAACCTATTTATTTCCTCCTTCAATAGTTCTCTCACTCCCTCCATGTCTACCTCTCCATCCATCCCCACTTACAGCTCTCTTTTTTCTTTTATATCTTCTCTTCTATCTCCCTCCCCTCTCTAAGTATATCCCTCCCTTTCTTCCTCTCTCACTCTCTATCTCCCCATCCATACATACTCCCATATATATCTCACTCCCCCACTTTGTTATTCTCTCTTCCTCTTGTACTCTCTCTATCTCTACATTCTATCATCAACTCTCTCTCCCCTCTCTAGGTTAATTACTTCCATCCTCTCCACTTATCTACCTTTGAATCATGTCTCATTACTCACCTCTCTCTTGTTATCTAGGTCTCTCATCTCTCATTCCCCATTTAGTTCTCTCACCTATCCATTTGTCCCCTCTCTCTTCCCTTCTATCTCCCTCCCCCTTTACCCCTATTTATTTTTTTACCTCTCTCCCTCTCTTCTCTCTCTCCCTCCACGTCTCTGTCTAATCCTTCCCTAGGTCTTTCAGTCCCTCCATGTCTACCTCTCCCTCAATCCCCTCATAGTATTTTCTCTCTTTATTCTTTCATCGCTCCTCTTATCCCTCCCTCTCATTTCTAGGTCTCCCCTTCCAGTCATCTTTACCTCTCTACCTCTCTTTCCCTATATCACTATCAAATTCTCCCCCCCCATGTTTCTCACTCTATATCTCCCCTAAGTCTATCTCCCCCTTTTTTATTACCCTTATATATATCTCCTTCCCCTACTCTCTCTTATACTCTCTCTATTCACTCTCTCCATTTTCTAGGTTGTCACCTCTCCCTCCTACCCTCTCTCTCTCTCCCTCTCTCCCCTTTCTAGGTTTCCCCCTCATTCCGACTTACCTCTATACCTCTCCATCGATGTCTCATTAGGAACTTATCTCTATGCCTCTCTCTCCCCCTCTATCTCCCTCACCTCCATATTTCCACCCTAGGTATCTTACCTATCTCTTCCTAGGCTCTAGATCTCTCACCTATATATCTCTCTCTTGTCTATTTATTTCCTCTCCACCTCCTTACCCCTCTTTCTCTCTTTGTGAACTTATCTCTTATTTTCTTCTCTCTCTCCCTCACCTGTCTACCTATTCCCTCTCTAAGACTCTCAGTCACTCCCTACACACCTCTCCCTCTCTGCTTAGCTCTCTCTTTCTCTTTATTCTTTGCTATCTCCTCTCTCCCTCTCTTGTCTATGATTTAGATAATAGGTTTATTGTATATAGTACATGACTTATGGTACATATTTTAGAGTACATAGGGTTGAGTGTATTGATTGTATTGATACTTCTCTTTATCTATCCATCTCTCTCTTCTCTCACCTCTCTATCCCTTGTCTAGGTCTCTCCCTCCCTTTCTTCCTATCTCCATCTCCATTTCCATCCCCTCTCCCTCCTTACCTTCATATCTATCTTCCTCTTATTCTCTCTCTCCATTCTTGAGGTCATCATGTCTCCCTCCCAATCTTTCTCTCTATACTCTTTAGGTTTCTCCTTTACTCCCTCTCTACCTCTCTAATTCTCCATCCTTGTATCATTACCCACCTCTTTCTATCCCCATCTATCTATGTAACTTCTTTCTCTCTCTATTTCCCTATCTAGATCTCTCACTTATCTCTCCTCCTATAGGTATCTAACTCATCCCCACTTACCTCTCTCTCTCTCTCTCTCTCCATTCACTTCTTCATATCCTCCTTCCATGTCTCCTTCATCCACTCTCTCTATCTCTCTCTTTATATATATATAATATAGGGTTTAGGGTATATGAATTCTTTAGGATATAGGTTTTAGGGAATAGCGTGAAGGAAATGATAGACCAAGTGAAGGAGATAAAGAGGTGAGCAATGGCACAAAAGAGAATAAGAGATTATATAAAGGGAGAGTGGTAAGGATGAAGGGAGGGAACTAAAGAGGGTATATATAGAGAGATAAGATACCTAGAGGACAAGAGAGAGGTTAGAGACCTAGATAGGAAGAGAGAGGTGACATAGATATAGGGGGATAGAAGAGGAGAGCTGATGACTTAGGAGAATGAGAGAGAAGAAGAGGGAGAGAGAACAAAGACAAAGAGAGGGATAACAAGGGGAAGAGGGAGAGGTATTCATGGAGCGAGAGACCTAGAGAGAAGACAGGTAGATAGGTGAGGGGGTAAGAGAAGAAAATGATAGAGAATTTCAAGAAGAGAGAGAGAGAGGGGGGGCTAAAAAGGTAGCAAGAGAGGTGGAGAGGGAGGGAGTGAACTATAGAGGGGCTACATAGATATATAAGATAAATAGAGGGAGAGAGAGATATGTGAGAGACCTAGATAGGGAGAGACATAGAGATAGGGTTGAGATAGATGGAGGAGTACAGAGAGAGGTTGGTAATGAGATAAGGATGAAGATGCAGAGAGGTGGAGAGGGAAAGAAGGAGAAATCGAGAGAGGGAGAGAGAGGGTGTGATGGAAAGTTGATGATGTAGATAGTAGAGAGAGAATAAGAATTAGTAGGGCAGCCCAGAGAGAGAGATGGGGATAAGGAGGGAGAGGGAGATAGAAAGGGAGAGGTGAAGAAAAGAAGGGAGATACTTAGAAATGGGAGGGAGGGATAAGATGAGAGATGATAGAATAAAGAGAGAGAGGAGTATTAGGTGATTGAGGTTGAGCTATAAATGGAGGGAGTAAAAGACCTAGGGATGGAGGAGAGAGAGAGGTGAGGGGAGAGAGAGAAGAGAGGGAGAGAGTTAAGAAATAAATAGGGGTAAAGGAGGAGGGAGATAGAAGAGAAGAGAGAGGGAGAGAACTAGAGAGGGGACTAATAGATAGGTGAGAGAAATATATGGGCAAAGAGAGACGAGAGACCTATATGGCAAGAGAGGATTGACATATATAGAGGGGGATAGAGAGAGGTGAGTAATGAGATGTGATATAGAGGTAGATAGGTGGAGAGGAAGGGAGGAGAAACCTAGAGAGGGGAGAGAGAATTGATGTTCTATAATATAGAGAGAGATAATACAAGAGGAAGATTGAATAATTGGGAGTGGGGGAGAAAGATATATATGGGGGTATGTATGGATGGGAAGATAGTGAAGGAGAGGGGAAGAAAGGGAGGGAGATACCTATAGAGGGGAGGTAGGTAGAAGAGGAGAGACAAAAGAAAAAAGAGATTAGTAAGAGGGGATAGATGGAGAGGTAGACATGGAGGGAGTGAGAGACCTATGGAACGAGGAGATAAAGAGGTTAGGGGAGAGAGAGAAGAGGAGGGAGTTAATAAATGGATAGGGTTAAGGGGGAGGGACAAAGAGGTAGAGAGAGAGGGAGAGAACTATAGAGGAGACATATAGATAGGTGAGAAACATAGATAGCGAGAGAGGAGTAAGATAGATGGAGGTGGATAAAGAGAGGTGGGTAATGAGACCTATATGCATAGGTAGATAGGTGGAGAGTAAGGGAGGGAGAAACTTAGAGAGGGGAGAGTATTGGATATTATTGTTGGTATGTTGCAAATATGTACTCTAATGATATCTGAGAAATGTGTTGTCATTGATGCAACATATTTTCTCTTTTTAGTGCAGTAATGTAGTAGAGTTAATTTAGTTGATTTATGTTATACATTGATGATCAGTATTTGCAGATTAAAGAGTTTGTGGAGTGATATCTCTGGTTGATTAAGTGCAAGTGTTAGAGGCTTGCATGAAGATTTAAGTGAGTTATGAGTATCTATGGTGTGGCTAATTTTTCTGTAGTTCAGTATTGCCAATGTTCAGTATTTTGATATGCATTTCTCAGCATTGTAATATCTTAATTGGGGATTTGGAAATATGATTGGGATGTTGGTATGTATCCTCAATTCAAGTGGTTCATGGTTTGGAGCTTCGCAAGTTATTTTTCCAAGTTGACAGTTAGTTCAATTATTGTTCTTGAAGTTCAGTATGATGATAACGATGATTCTAGGAATTGAGTTGGTGTGGATGTTGTTGTGGTGATTCACGATGCTTGTTGTTGTTTCTAGATCACATGTTAATTTATTGGTGAGCACATTATTGATGATTTCCTTGATCTAGTCGTGTTCATGTTCTTGGCTAACATGATGATTGTAGTGTGTTGCGAATGTTTGAGGGATAATTCTTGGAGGTGCTTCATATTCAAGATGGTTATTTAGGTTCATGCTATGTCTTAGTTGATATTGTTTTTCTCTGCATGTGATATTATAGCGTGTATGGTTATATTTTTGTAATTAGGTGATATGTCTTGATCCAACCTTGATGATATTGGTTTAAGGTTGATGTCATGTATAAATAAATGTAATATCATTGTTATTGAGTGTGTCATGGATGAGTGTATGTGTGAATAATGTATTGATCTTTTGGAGGCCGAGCAAAAGTGTGAAAAGAAGAAGTTATATGTGCTTAATAGAACTGTAACCAGGAATGAGGAGATGTTGTTCTATCAGTTCATGATTTTCGGGATGTAATCCAAATTTGTTTGTAAGACAATGAGTCTTCCCAGGGTTGTTTCCCTTTGTTGTTTTTGAGCAGTGAGCTCCAGGCGATGTTCTTGAATGCGTGTACATTCCCCATTGTAATATTTCATATACTTCTAACAGGGTATCATAATATTGTGCGTAGGTTCCCAACATGGTTTTTCCCTTGACCAAGTTTTCCATGTCAAAAATCTGTGTTATGTGTGTTCATGTTGAGTTATTGATTTATGATTTCACTATTAATTATTGGAAGTGACCGCATCCTGAAAATTTGGTACCTGTTCGTGCGCTGGGCATAACTTGCATCAAAATAATAAAAAATGCATTTTTTTTTTTAAAGTGTATATAATCTAGTGTAGAACAATAATATATAATTTATTTTGAATTTGGTCAAGTATAGCAAAAGTTATTAAAAAAATTGTAGACATATGTCTGTGAGGACTGTCAAGGCACTGATAAAGAAAATTAAAGTTTACTATGCTAATGTTGTCCAAAACTAGAAAAATTTATATGGTCAGAAAACTAAGAAGATGTGTGAGATTATGGTGGTAATTTTAGAGATACCCACTTGATCATTTGTAAACCTGATGACGATGAAGTCAAGAAATCATGGTGGAGGATGAAAAAACGCGTAAAGGAACAAAAAAGGGGGGAAAAAGGGCTTGCAAGCCTTAGGGTCATTTTCCAATCCTCTTACCAAGCCAAAACCTGCACGGGTTTTGAAAAACCAAAAGTACTATTTGCAGTTCTAAATAACCTGTACGAGTTATGTAAAACTAGAAATATTTTTTTTTCTTTCACAAAACCCGTACGGATTATGAAGAACTAAAAACATTTTTTTTGTTTCACAAAACCCGTACGGGTTATGAAGACATAATAATGTATGCTTGTAAACTTAGCATTTACTACACATGTTTTAGACATACCTAGATAACATGTGTATATGTATGTATATATGCATATCTATAGTTATATATACATATATTTATATAGATATATGTATATATGTTTGTATACATGCATGTATCTCTTCTTTTCCTCTCTCTTGTCTTACTTCCCCCATCATTGTCTTTGTCTATTCTGAGACCTAATTATCTTCCTTTAGTTCTATCTAATCTCTCTCCCCCTCACACTTCTCTCTTTTTTGATTCTCTCACCCTTTTCTCCTTCTTGTTCTCTCTCTACCTCATGTCTCTCACCCTCTCCTCCTCTCTCTCTCTCTCTCTCACACACACACACACACACACACACACACACACACACACACACATTATTCTATCCTATTCTCACCCTCTCCCCCTTCTCTCTCTTTCTCTCCCCCTCCCTCTCCCTCCCCCTTTCGTTATCTTAAATCTCTCTTTCTCTCCCTCTCTCTCTCCTATACTTTCTCTCTCCCTCTCTCCCTCTCTCTATCATATTCTCCCCATCTCCGCCCTCCCTCTCCCTCTCCCTCTCTCCCAATTTCTCCTCTCTCTCTCCCACTCTCTCTCCCTCTCCCTCTCCTATCTCCTATTCTCTCTCTCTCTCTCTCTCTGCCTCTCCCTCTCCTTTTCCCAATCTCCCTCTCTCCCTCTCCCTCTCCCACTCCTTTTCCTAATCACCCTCTCTTCCTATCCCCTACTCTCTCTCTCTCTCTCTCTCTCTCTCTCTCTCTCTCTCTCTCCTTTTCCCAATCTCCCTCCCTCTCTCCATCCCCCCCTCTCCTTCTCCCTCTCCTTTTCCTAATCCCCCTCTCTCTCCCTCCCAATCTCCCTCTCTCTCCCTCTCCCACTCTCCATTCCCCAATCTCCCTCTCCCTCTCCCTCTCTCCTAATTTATCCTCTATCTCTCCCCCTCTCTCTCCCTCCCCCTCTGCTTATCCTATTCTCTCTCTCTCTCTCTCTCTCTCTCTCTCCTCGTCTCCTTTCCCCAATCTCCCTCTTTTTATCCTATTCTCCCCATCTCTGCCATCCCTCTCCCTCTCCCTCTCTCCCAATTTCTCCTCTATCTCTCCCCCTCTCTCTCCCTCCCCTCTCCTTATCCTATTCTCTCCCTCTTCCTATCTCCTATTCTCTCTCTCTCTCTCTCTCTCTCTCTCTCTCTCTCTCTCTCTCTCTCTCTCTCCCTCTCTCTCTCTTTCTCTCTCTCTCTCTCTCTCCCTCTCCTTTTCCCAATCTCCCTCTCTCCCACTCTGTCCATCTCCTTTTCCCAATCTCCCTCTCTCTCCCTCTCCTTTTCCCCCACTCCTTTTCCCAATCACCCTCTCTCTCTCTCTCTCTCTCTCTCTCTCTCTCTCTCTCTCCCTCCCTTTCTTCGTCCCCCCTCTCTCCTTCTCCCTCTCCCCCTCTCCTTTTCCTAGTCTCCCTCTCTCTCCCTCCCTCTCTCCCTCTCCCCCTCTCCTTTCCCCAATCTCCCTCTCCCTCTCCCTCTCCCTCTCTCCCAATTTCTCCTCTATCTCTCCCCCTCTCTCTCCCTCCCCCTCTCCTTATCCTATTCTCTCTCTCTCTCTCTCTCTCTCTCTCTCTCTCTCTCTCTCTCTCTCTCTCTCTCTCTCTCTCTCTCTCTCCCTCTCCTTTTCCCAATCTCCCTTTCTCTCCCTCTCCCTCTCCCTTCCTCTCTCCCTCTCCCCCTCTCCTTTTCCCTCCCTCTCCATCCCTCTCTCTATATCCCCCTCTCCTTTTCCTAATATCACTTTCTCTCCCTCTCCCCCTCTCGTTTCCCCAATCTCCCTCCTCCCTCTCCCTCTCCCCTCTCCTTTTCCCAATCTCTCTCTCTCCCTCACCCTCCCTCTCTCCCTCTCCCCCTCTCCTTTTCCTAGTTCTACATAGCAGACTGCTCATGAGATTTGGAAGAAGTTGGAAACCCTATATATGAAGGTGAAAACTATTTGAAGATTGCTAAGTTGTAGAGCTTGAAAGGAAAGTATGAGATGTTTAAGATGAGCGAAGATGAGAAAATTACTTATTTTATGCAAAAGGTAAATGAACTAGTGTGCAATATCAGATGTGTCGATGGAAAGTTGGAAGAATCAAAGATTATTGCTAAAGTGCTCAGATCCTTACCTACATCCTACAAACATAAAGTTTTTGCGACTCAAGAGATCTATACAATGACTAATGTGACCAAAGACATGTTGATTGGTAAGCTATCAACTTTTGAACTGATTGAATTTGGTGGTTCTCTTACTAAGGTAGAATATGCATTCAATGCCACTATTTCCAGAAAGGACAAGCAAAGATTTGATCCAAGTGAAAGCTCTTCAAGAAGGATATCTAGCTATGAGAAAGAGATGAAAGAAATTGAAGAAGAAGAGTGAGAGCTTGAGGAACTTGAAGCATTGATTTCTAGGTGACTGTCTAAGGGAGCCGGTATGTATGAAGGAAATTTGCCTCTTAATTTTTTTTCACATGCAATAAGATAGGATATTTTTCTTCAAGGTGTCCGGAAAGAGTTCCTAAGAAAAATTACAAGCCTAAATTCCAGAAGAGATGTTATTATGCTACAGATGAAGGTGTGACAGATGATGAATCTAATAAAGGAAATTCAAGTGACAATGAATGGGTGTTTATAGCTATCAAGGAAGATGATCCAATACCTACTAGTTCTACTAGATACATTCATGAGGAAAGAGATTTGGTTGCACAAGTTGAAGAAAAAGATGAATGGATGATTGGAAGCCGATGTTGTCATCATATGATAGGTGATAAGAAAAAGTTTGTGAGATTGGAAAAGTATGGTGGTGATGTTGTTAGGTTTGGTGATGACAAAGCTGGTATAATCCATAGTAGAGGTTCTATTTCTCTTGATGGTAAGAACAATACCGATGATGTCTTTTATGTAGAAGGCCTAAAGCATAATCTTTTGTGTGTTGGATAGATGGTTGACAAGGGATATGATCTTCAATTCAAGAATGGGAAGTGTAGAATCTTGAGTAGTTTCAGAAATGAGATTGCATCAAGTACAAAGACAAAAGATAATATCTCTCACTTGAATGCTATTGGTAAAAGTTGTTTGATTGCTCAGATTGATGAAAGTTGGTTATGGCATAGAAGGATGTGTCATGTGAATTTTGATAGCATGATTAATATAAGTTCTACTCAGGCAATAAGAGATCTTCCTAAATTGATGAAACCTACATACTCTATATGCAAAGAATGTCAATTAGGGAAGCTAACTAGAGTTTCTTTCAAAAGTAAAAAGATTTTTTCTAATGGATTGTTGGATCTTGTGCATACTAATTTGTGTGGTCTCTCTAGAGTCAGAAGTTTTCAAGGAGATAGATATTTCATGTTGCTGATTGATGATTATTCAAGGATGATGTGGGTTACTTTCTTAAGGGAAAAGTTTGAATCTTTAGAGAAATTCAATATTTTCAAAGCTATAGTTGAGACAAAGACAAGATTGAAGTTGAAGTGTCTGAGACCCGACAGAGGTGGTGAATTCATCTCTGATGAGTTTAATATATTTTGTGAAGAGCATGGGATAAAGAGATAGTTTTTTGCTCTGAGAACCCCTTGACAAAATGGAGATGTAGAAAGAAATAACATAACCATTTAGGAAGCTGCTAGGACAATGATGATTGAAGGAAATGTTCCACATGTCTATTGGAGAGAAGATGAGTATTATTGTTTACACTCTTAACCGGGTGCATATCAAAGGTGATACCGGTAAGACTCCTTATGAATTATGGTTTGGTCATACTCCTACCATTAGATATTTTAGAATTTTTGTAAGTAAATGCTATATCAAAAGAGATGAAGATTTAGGGAATTCTGATTCTAGATGTGATGAAGGAATATTTATTGGTTATTCTACTAAAAGAAAGGCCTATCGGTGCTATAATAAGGGATTGAGGAAGATAGTTGAGATTGCTAATGTAAAAGTTGATGAAGGTAATGAGTATCATCATAGATCCTTTGGATAAGTGATAGTGCAGATAAATAAAAGCAAGTTCAGACCCATAACCAAGTTTAGATTGCTTTGGTGAATCCAATGACTCAAGGTGAAGGAACTAGTGCAAGCACTAAAGAAAAAGGTCAAGAGTCTGAAAATCAAGAAAATCCTAAGACTCCCAAGTATATAAGATTGAATCATTTAGAAAGTCAGATTATAGGAGATAAAAATAAAGGTGTTCAGAATAGGAGAATAGTTGTAGAAGAGTATTGTTTGATTTCTAAGATTGAACCTAACGATGTGAGTGAAGCACGTAAAGATGAACACTGGGTAAAAGAAATGGAAGAAGAATTGAATTAGATTGAGAAGAACAATACATGGATCCTTGTTCCCAGACCGAAAGACAAAAATGTAATTGGAACTAAATGGGTGTTCCAAAATAAATTAAATGATGAAGGTGAAGTTTTTAGGAATAAAGCAAGACTTTTTTGCAAAGGATATTCATAGATGGAAGGTGATGCTCTGCTAAATGGACAAGGTTAGTCTAAGATAAATAACACACACATAAGAAACCATTAGTGTTAGTCAATCAAAAACTAATCTAAACAGGCATATCAAAAGAGATACTAAAAACATGAAAGCATATTTAACTAAAGAAGCAAATATGATGAGGCATCTCCAAATACCTCCTAACCTACTCTTAGCTTCTTCTCCTTTGTTCCTCTCCTCTCCAAGTTCCAAAATAGTGTAGCTCTCAGCAACTTTTTGCACTATGGATGCTTATGGAGGATTGAGATTGGAGTATTTTGCTTCAAATGGGAAATGAAAAACTAAAATACTAGATGCTATTGAAATGATTGATTTTTTTAACCAAAATAACAAGATTTTAGTTTGCTATGCTAAATGCTCTCTAAAATGCCTATAGCTTAAATGCATACAAGTTTTCATAATCTGGATTATGAAGAAATGGGCTCTATTTATAGGAAAAATGGAGCAATGGATGGTTGAGATTGAACAATCTCAACAAGGGTCAGGATTGAATGATTTCAAATCCATGTGAGGGCTTTCAACCCAATCCCAGGATGACAAGTGTCAATGTGAGATAGGTTGAGAGGAGAGGGAATAAACATTAAATGCTTGATATGACTTTGGGAGTTAGAGTTAAGGTCAGTTGAATGAATAAACTCTTTATTCAAAGAATAAAGTTTTTATCCAATGGATAAACTCTTGTGCAAATGTAAAAAGGATAAATATGGTCAAAACAATAAATGTTTGGGGCTACAAGTTTGAAATAACCATAAATGGTTATGTAAGAGCCATAAATGGTCATGTAAGAGCCATTAGTGGTCTTGGAAGACTTTGGGGGTTAACTTGTTGAACACACAAAGCATTAAATGCTTTTCAAAGACTTTTGAAGTCTTTGAGAAGTGACTTCATTTTACTTAGGAATGTGACAATAATTAGGGGATGGATTAGGCTAATTAGGAAGGGGTTAGAAGAATCTAGAAGGGGATTTAGGAATGCAATTGGATTTTGGTGGGTGAGGGAAAATAGGATTTTATTAAAATAAAAATTCATTTATTTCAATAAATGTGTGCAAGTTGCATTTGTAGGAAAATGCAAGTGGGGGGGGGGATAATGATTTAAATAAATGTTTTTATTTAATTTATTTAAAAGAGGAAAAGGGGACTTTAATTAAATAAATAGATTTTATTTATTTAATTGATTGTGAATTTGATTTAATGAATTAATTAAAATAAATTGAATAATTTATTTAATTAATAGAAGAATGTTTGGGAATAAATTAATTAAATATTAATTTAATTAACTGATGGCTAGTGGATTGTTACTCAAATAAATAGCGAATATTTATTTAAGTAAGCCGGACAGATTTGTGTGACTATAGAAGGAATTGGTTTTGAGGAGACTTTTTCTCTGGTGGCAAGAATTGAATCTTTGAGATTATTTCTTGCTTATGCTGCTTACAAGGATTTCAAGGGATATCAGATGGATGTCAAGTTAACATTTCTAAATGGTGAGTTGGAAGAGGAAGTGTATATTGAGAAACCAGATGGATTTCAGTGGATTGATGAAAAGGATATGATTTTTTGATTCAAGAAAGCCCCCAGAGCTTGGTATGATAGATTCGATAAGTATCCACTGAAGATTGGGTTCAATAAAGGTACTACTGATAGTAATTTGTATTTGAAGATTGATAATGATAACATTTTGATTGTTGATGTTTTTGTTGATGATATTATTTTTGGAGGTAATTTTAGTTTGTGCAACAAGTTTGCTGAAAAAATGCAGAATGAATTTGAGATGTCTATGATTGGTGAGATGAAATTCTTTTTGGGATTGCAAATTACTCAATCAAAAAAAGGTATCTTCATATCTTAGTCTAAGTATGTGAAGGAATTGTTGAAGAAGTTTGGAATAGATTATTCAAAGCCAGTTGGTACTCCTATGGTGACCGGATGTAATTTGACTAAGGATGATGATTCTCCTAAAGAAAATCAGACCAAATATAGATCTATGATTGGTGGATTGTTATATTTGACGTAAACTAGACCAAATATCATGAATGTTGTTTGTCTTGTTGGTTGTTATTAAAAGAATCTTTAGATATCTCAAAGGAACTATTGACTTTGGTCTATGGTATCCTAAAGATAATTATTTTACATTGAGTGCCTTTACTAATGTTGATTGGGGAGGAGATGTTGATGACCATAATAGTACTAGTGGTGGTGCATTTTTATTGGGTAAGAGATTGATTTCATGGTTGAGTAAGAAGAAGAACTCCATTTCTTTATCTACTACAGAGGCAGAATATATTGTTGATCCTAACAATTGTATTCAGGTTGTGTGGGTGAAGAAGATGTTGAAGGATATTAGAGTAGTGTATGATGAGCCTACTACCATTTACTGTGATAATTCAAGTTCTATTAACATTTCTAAGAACCCGATGTTGCATTCAAAGACTAAGAATATATCTATCAAGTTTCATTTTTGGAGAGAGAAGGTAAATGTGAAAGAAATAAGATTGCAATATGTATCCACAAAGGAACAAATTGCAAATATTTTCATGAAGTCTTTGCCTAAGGATACTTTTGAATATCTCAGAGAGAATTTAGGGGTGATTGCCCCTCCTGGTTAGATCTAAGGTGCATTGGTATGCATCAGTCTGGTGCATTTCACAGTCATATTTTGTGATCCAGATTGATGAGGTGGTTGCTACTCAGGGGGAGTAGTCAGATGTTCAGATTTGTGAGATTCTGTGTTTACAAATATGTTTCTTTGTCATTGATGTCAAAGGGGGAGAGATTCATGTGAAGAATGATGTAATAATCTAAGAGGGGGAGATATTTGTCAAAGGAGAGAGTTATCTAAGAGAGTTGTTGATTTCTTTGACAATGATTGTTTTTCACATCATATGTTGACATCAATGCCAAAGGGGGAGACTATTGGATATTGTTGTTGGTATGTTGCAAATATGTGCTCTAATGATATCAAAGAAATGTGTTGTCATTGATGTCAATATATTTTCTCTATTTACTATAGCGATGCACTAAAGTTCAGTTAGTTGGTTTATGTTGTACATTAATGATCAGTGTTTGTAGATTAAAGGGTTTGTAGGTGATATCTCTAGTTGATTCAGTGCAAGTGTCAAAGGTCTGCATGAAGATTTGAGTGATTTATGAGTATCTGTGTTGTGGCCAGTTTTTCTGTTGTTCAATATTGACAATGTTCAGTATTTTGATCCACATTGATCTGCATTGTAATATCTTGGTTTGTAGATTTCAAAATATGTTTGGGATGTTGGTGTGTGTCCTCAATTCAAGTGGTTCATGGTTTGGAGCTTTGCAAGTAATTTTTCCAAGTTGACAATTGATTTAGGTATTGTTCTTAAAGTTTTGTATGATGATAACAATGATTTTGGTAATTTGAGTTGGTGTGGATGTTACTGTGGTGATTCATGATGCTTGTAGATGTTTCTAGATCATGTTCTATTCACGTTGATGGTCTGCATTGATCAGTGAGCATGTTATTGATGATTTTCCTTGATTCGGTGGTGTTCTTCATGTTCTTGATAGTGCAGAATACTAATATGATTAATACAGATGCCAAGCTAACAATATGCAAGGGGGGGTGAATCATTCAAACTTAATCTTCAATAAAAACAACAGATTCAACCTTGGTACCCTTATCAGAAAAATAGTAATGAATGCAGACCCATAAAAAGTTAAGATCACAAAACATTTAACACCAGATTTAACGTGGAAACCCAAATAGGGAAAAACCATTGTGGGATTTCGGACCCACTAAGAAATATAATCTTCTAGAGTATGCTTGGTTAAAAACAAATCCTGTTAAAGATTACAAACACATTGCTAGATGTGACCCGGTTGAGGGATTTCCCTCAGATCTGTTAGGATCTTCACCTTGTTAGAAGTGACCTTGTTAAAGGATTTCAAACACTCAATAAGAATGTCACCTTGCTAGAGGGTTTTACAAATAAGACTGTTAAGTCCACTTGGTTAAGAGATTTTCTGCTACTTCACAAAATAACAGTAATAAAAATATATCTGCAACTTCACATCTAAAATGTTAAAGGAGATTCTTATTTTCTCAATACAATCAATTCATAGGACTTATCTTGTCCCTCTGCTGGGCTCTATACTTTGTTATCAAAATAGGTCTTCAAGCTTATGTTCTCAGTAATCACTATGTAGCATCCCTGTGCATACACTTGCCCACATACATTGTTTATCAACAGTTTCCTATTTATAAATAATCTTTCAACCGCTTTATCTCCTTGATCACATTCTCCATGATCAATCATAGCCATCAGATCTTCAATCTTGACTAGGTTCAATGTATTCTTCAATTTGAAAAATGTTTTACCTCACCTTGGAACTTGCATTTTCTCCTTGGAACTTGTGCTAGGGTATTGCAGTTCAATTTGAGCTCTAGATCTTCCTACTGATCTTTCTTTACCATAGATTCTTTAACAAACTTCATGCACGACTTACCAATCATTTAATCAACTCCAGCTCATCAGCTTCCTTCATTAAATAATGCTTTTATTCATTCAATGCATTCTATTATTACTCGGTTGCAACTCGATAAATACTAAACTTCACTTGGTAGACATTCCGCCTTCATTAACCGATAGCGATAACCTTAGGGTTTATCGACTAGGTTCCTTAGGGTTTACCGACTAGGTTCTTTGCTCGGTAGCATAGTATAGTATTAACCTTTCAGTCAATAGCATATGTAAGATATCAAAACAATCTAAACATCATGATCTCATCATTGTCTAACTTGATAATAGTTGCCCATTGAATAACTTATTTCTCCCCTTATTCATCACATTCTTTCTTTTTCTTTTACCAACATCTTTATACTCATCAAGTCATACTTCTTAAGATATGGCAACATCATACTAAGTCAGAAAATCAATTTCTTGACATCAATGAAAAAATAATAATATTAACACAGTAAATATCCTTAATTAGTTATATCCATAGTCATCAACAACCTTTTAAATATCCTTATTGAAATGTCAACAATCTCTCATTGTAATTGGAATGCCAACATTCTTCTTGTCTGTTATAATGCCAACAATCTCCCCCTTTGGCATTGATGGCAAAACCAATTGATTTGACCTTATTGATTCTGATTCAGATTGCTGAAATGCTCTCCCTCTGTCATTAGTCTTCTCCTTCCGTCAGTAGACTTCTCCCCCATACATTAGTCTTCTCCCCCTTTGAGAACAATGCCAAAAATGAAAAGAAGTTAAACATAATTTCTTCTACTAAGAAGTGAATTCCTTGTTGTTATGGATCAATTCAGTCTCGGTCAGAGCATTTTGTCTTCAATTCCTGTTCCCTATTTTTGTTTCCTGTACACCTTTAGAAAACCTCCTAAAGTGTGTAAATCAACATCAACTCCTAAAAGATATTCTGTAGAGTCATCGAATTGATGCTTTCACCGAACTCGTTCAGTGAATGGAAGATAGGGGTAGGACCCCTAACTGACTTCTGAGATACTCAAAAGTGTCCCTTGGCAGTGGCTTGGTGAAGATATCTGCTATTTGTTCCTTTGTGCTAACATACTCCAACACCACTTTCTTCTCTTGAACTTCTTCTCTAAGATAATGATATTTGAAAGAGATGTGCTTTGTCTTAGAGTGCATAACAATATTCTTTGAAATGTTAATGGCACTAGTATTATCACATAATATAGTTATTGGATCGGTAACTTGCTCATTTATGCTTTCCAACAGTTGTTTGATCCATGCTATATTGGTGCAATTTAGTGCTACAACAACATATTCAGCTTCTACTGTTGACTGTGAAACACATCCTTGTTTCTTGCTAAGCCAACTCACTAGTCTGTCTCCTAAAAAGAAAGCTCCTCCACTTGTGCTTTTCCTGTCATCAATGTTGCCTACCTAATCAGCATGAGTATAAACTTTTAAATTAAAGACATTTCCTTTCTAATATACTAAGCCATAATCTTTAGTTCCTTTCAAGTATATGAAAATTCTCTTGATTGCTGTCATGTGTGCTTCCTTGGGATCTGCAGAAAATCTTGCAACTATACCTACTGCATGTGCTATATCTAGCCTGCTATGAACAACATATTGCAACTTTCCAATCATAGATCGGTAAAGTGTCTCATCAACAGATGCAGATTCATCATTCTTTGATATTTTACAGTTGGTAGACATAGGAGTGCTTACTGGTTTTGAATCCTCCATTCCAAATTTCTTCAAGATTTCCTTTATGTACTTGGATTGGGTAATGAAAATCTCATCTTTCATTTGCAATATCTGTAAGCCTATAAAATACTCTATCTCACCGATTAATGACATCTCAAATTCTTTTCTCATTTCATTTCCAAAGTTCTTGCATAGAGAGTCATTTCCAAAAAAGATAATATCATCAACAAATATGGCTAAGATTAGTATTCTATTTTCATCATTCTTCATGTACATATTGTTGTTTTCACTTGTTCCTATAAAACCAATTTTGATCAAATATGAGTGCAATCTCTCATACCATGCTCTAGGTGCTTGTTTTAGACCATATAAAGCTTTGTTCAATTTACATACCTGATCATTATTTTCTCCTTCAACAAATCCTTCAGGTTGTTCAATGAAAACTTCTTCTTCATTCAGAAATGCAGATTTGACATCCATTTGATATATCTTGAAATTCTTGTAAGTAGCATATGCCAACAATGTTCTTACTCCTTCAAGTCTTGCCACAGGTGAAAAAGTCTCACCATAATCTATTCCTTCTTCTTGAGCATAACCTTTGCAAACTAGTCTTTCTTTGTTCTGAATGACCTCACCTTTTTCATTCAGCTTATTTCTGAAAATCCACTTTGTACCAATTACATTTTTGTCCTTCAGTCTTGGGACCAGTGTCCATGTGTCATTCTTCTTGATTTGATCAATCTCTTATGTCATAGCATTTATCCAATCTTCACTGTTAAATGCCTCTTTCACTATCCTTGGTTCAAATTCAAATATAAGACATGTGTTCTGTCTCAGTTTGTTCCTTGTCATCACTGGATCATTCTTATTTCCTATAATATGACTTGGTGCATGATTCCTTTTGACATACTTGGCTAATACAGGATCGGTAGGCTCTGTTTGATCTTCTTCATCACTCGGTAACTGAATATTCTCTTCATTTCCTTCAGCAGTCTTCTCGGTTGAACATAGACAAATGCTTCATAATCTTCTGGTTCTTTGGAGTTTCCTTCATCATTTCTTTCTGCAAATTCGTCAATTTTCACATTTACACTTTCTACTATTTTGTTAGTGATTTGATCAAACATTTAAATGCTTTGCTTCTAGAAGAATAACCTAGAAATGTTCCTTCTTCACTTTTCTGATCAAACTTACCATTTCTATCATCTTTGTGAACATAGCATCTACTTCCAAAGATTTTAAAATAACTTACATTAGGTTTCTTGTCATACCAAATTTCATAAGGTGTCTTCAAAGTTCCTTTCTTCAGTTGTACTCGGTTCAGGGTGTAAATTGCTGTGCTTATTGCTTCTTTCCAAAATGTTTTTGGAACTTTCTTTTCAATCATCAAGGTTCTGGCACAGTCCATAATAGATCTGTTTCTTCTCTCGGCTATCCCATTTTGTTGTGGAGTTCTTGGTGCAGATACTTGTCTTTTTATACCATGATCATTGCAGAATAAGTTGAACTCATCAGAAGTAAACTCTCCTCCTCTATCTAATCTAAGACATTTCAGTTGTCTTCCTGTTTCATTTTCAACTCTTACCTTGTACCATTTAAACATTTGAAAAGAATCTGATTTTTCTTTTAAAAACATGATTGACATCATCCTTGAGTAATCATCCACAAATAATATGAAATATTTATCACCATAATAACTCTGAACTTTCATAGGACCACAAAGATCAGTATGCACAAGATCTAAAATTCCCTTAGAAGTGTAGGACTTACTTGTAAAGCTTGATCTTGTCTTCTTACCCATCTGGCATCTTTGGCACATAGCATTCTTTGGTTTTTCAAGACTCGGTAGACCTCTTACTAAGTGCTTCTTACTTATTTTGATTAGATTATCAAAATTTATATGACAAAACCTTTTATGCTATAACCAGGTATCATCTATCTTTGCATATAGACACTTATTCCGAGTTGATTCAAGATGAAATGTATTACCTCTTGTTTGTGTCCCGGTAGCAGCTAACTTTCCATGCTTGTCATGAACTTTGACAATTCCTTTTTCAAACTCTATTCGGTAACCTGTGTTGTTTAGCTGTGCTACACTCAACAAATTGTATTTCAAACCTACAACCCAATAAACATCATTACATTTAGCATTGTCAAAAAGTGTTATGGATCCTTTACCTCTTACCGGACATGGTGCATCATTACCAAATCTTACATAGCCTCCATCATAATCTTCTAATATAACAAACTTGTGTTTATCACCTATCATGTGATGTGAGCATCCACTATCTATGATCCAAGAATCATTAGTATTTATATGAGATATTAAAGCTTTTTCTTCATACCTTTCTTCATCTGATCCATCTTTAATAGCCACATAAACAACTTCCTCTGTATCAGTTTCATCTGATTTATCATCATTAGATTCCTCATCAGCTATTAGACATGTATTCTTATCTCTTCTCCTAAAGTCTCGGTGTCCTCTGTAATGATTATCTTTCTGTCTGTCATCTTGGTAATCTCTCTTTTCACTAGATTCTTTGTCAGGATAGTTAGAAGCCATATGTCCTATTTTATCACAATTGAAACATTTCAAAGGTAGCTTTCCTTTATACTTACCTTTTCCTCTTAGTAGCCTTCTGGCTAATAGTGCTTCAAACTCTTCTTGCTTTCTGATTTCCTCATACAGTTTGTGTACCTCCTCCATGTTTTTGTGAAATCTTTCACTTGCTCCACTATGATTCCCTTCAAAGTACTTATACTTTCTATCATTGTAATCATCAGATTCATCAATATGAAAAGATCTGAATGCAGATTCAACTTTATTTACCGATGACCCACTGTTATCAAAGTTACTTAACTCAAATGCATGTAGCTTACCAATAGTAGCATCTAAAGAAACTAGCATATTTGGTACAGACCTCAATTCATTGATTGTAGAGACTCGAATAGCATAGGCAGGTAGTAGGGTTCCCAACAACTTACTTGTTACATCCTTTTCTTCAATAGTTCCTCCTACTCCTTTGATTTGATTGACAATCTCCTTTAGTCTTGTACTATATTGGGTTATGTTCTCACCTTCATTCATTCTCATAGATTCAAATTGTCCTCTTAGACTATCCACTTTTTCTCTTTGAACATGTTCATCTCCACCATACATAGATATGAGCTTAGTCCACATTGCTTTAGCATCAATACAACCTTCTAGATCATTAAACTCTGAGTCGGTCAATGCAGATGTTATTTTAATCATTGCTTGAATATGTTCTTGTTTTGCCTTTATCTCTTCCATTGTCAATGGATAGGTGCTCGGTGTGATGAAAACATTCTCCAGATAATAGATAGCATATTCTCCAATTCCTGATAAATGCAGCTTCATCCTTTTCTGCCATGTAGAGAAACTTGACTTGTTCAGCTTCGGTGCATCCCTCTTATACATCTTTGTATCTTTTACTCAAGTACCTTTAAAATTTTCTTCTGGAGTCCAAAGCTCTGATACCAATTGATAGTGCAGAATAATAATATGATTAATACAGATGCCAAGCTAACAATTTGAGAGGGGGGGGGGTGAATCATTCAAACTTAATCTTCAATAAAAACAACAGATTCAACCTCGGTACCCTTATCAGAAAAACAGTAATGCATGCAGACCCATAAACAGTTAAGATCACAAAACATATAACACCAGATTTAACGTGGAAAACCAAATAGGGAAAAACCACTGTGGGAATTCGGACCCACTAAGAAATATACTCTTCTAGAGTATGCTCAGTTAAAAGAAAATCTTGTTAAAGATTACAAACACATTGCTAGATGTGACCCGGTTAAGGGATTTCCCTCAGATCTGTTAGGATCTTCACCTTATTAGAAGTGACCTTGTTAAAGGATTTCAAAGTCTCAATAAGAATGTCACCTTGCTAGAGGGTTTTACAAATAAGACTGTTAAGTCAACTCGGTTAAGAGATTTTCTGCTACTTCACAAAATAACAGTAATAAAAATATATCTGCAACTTCACATCTAAAATGTTAAAGGAGATTCTTATTTGCTCAATACAATCAATTCATAGGACTTATCTTGTCCCTCTACTGGGCTCTATACTCTGTTATCAAAATAGGTCTTCAATCTTCTGTGCTTGGTAATCACTATGTAGCATCCCTGTGCATACACTTGCTCGCATACATTGTTTATCAACAGTTTCCTATTTATAAACAATCTTTCAACCGCTTAATCTCCTTGATCAAATTTCCCATGATCAATCATAGCCATCAGATCTTCAATCTTGACTAGGTTCAATGTATTCTTTGATCTGAAAAATGTTTTACCCCGCCTTGGAACTTTCATTTTCTCCTTGGAACTTGTGCTAGGGTATTGTGGTTCAATCTGAGTTGTAGATCTTCCTACTGATCTTTCTTTACCATAGATTCTTTAAAAAACTTCATGCATGGCTTACCAATCATTTAATCAACTCCAACTCATCAGCTTCCTTCATTAAATAATGCTTTTATTCATTCAATGCATTCTGTTATTACTCGGTTGCAACTCGGTAAAAACTAAACTTCACTCGGTAGACATTCCGCCTTCATTAACTGATAGCGATAACCTTAGGGTTTATTGACTAGGTTCTTTTATCGGTAGCATAGTATAGTATTAACCTTTCAATCAATAGCATATGTAAGATATCAAAACAATCTAAACATCATGATCTCATCATTGTCTAACTCGGTAATAGTTGCCCATTGAATAACTTATTTCTCCCCTTATTCATCACATTCTTTCTGTCTTTTACCGACATCTTTATACTCATCAAGTCATACTGCTTAAGATATGGCAACATCATACTAAGTCAGAAAATCAATTTCTTAACATCAATGACAAAATAATATTAAGACAGTAAATATCCTTAATCAGTTATATCCATAGTCATCAACAACTTTCTCAATATCCTTATTGAAATGTCAACAATCTCTCATTGTAACTAGAATGCCAACATTCTTCTTGTTTGTTATAATGCCAACAGTTCTTGGCTGACATGATGATTGTAGCCTATTACAGATGTTCGAGGCATAATTCTTGGAGCTATTTCGTATTCAAGATGGTTATTTAGGTTCATTTTATGTCTTAGCCAACATTGTTTTGGTCTGCATGTGATATTGTAGCATGTATGGTTATATTTTTGTAATTAGGTGATATATGTTGAGCCGACCTTAATGATATTGGTCCAAGGTTGATGTCATGTATAAATAAATTTAATATCATTGTAATTGAGTGTGTTGTGGATGAGTGTATGTGCGAATAATGTATTGATCTTTTGGAGGCTGAGCAGAAGTGTGAAATGAAGAAGTTATATGTGCTTAACTTGAACTATAACCAAGCAAGAGGAGATGCTATTCTGCTAATTCATGGTCTTCCGGATGTAATCCAAATGTGTTTGTAAGATAGTGAGTCTTCCAAGGGTTGTTTCCCCTTTGTTTTTTTAAGCAGTGAGCTCTTGGAAGGTGCCTAAATGCATGTGCATTCCCCATTGTAATATTTCATATACTTCTAACAGGGTATCATCATATTGTGGGTAGGTTCCCACCATGGTTTTTCTCTTGACTAGGTTTTGCACATCAAAAAACTTGGTGTTATGTGTGTTCGTGTTGAGTTGTTGATTTATGTTTTCACTATTAATTATCTGATTTGAAATTAAAGTAAGTTGTTGTTGGTTTTGGTGACAACTCATTCACCCCCTCGCTCTAAGTTATCTAACCTATTTTCATTAGAGAGAGGGTGGGATTGAGAGGTGATGACCTAGACAATGGAGATAGAGAATAAGGGAGGAAGAGAAGACAAGAGAGTGAGGGAAGGAGATAGAGAGGGAGAGGGGAAGAAAGGAAGGGAGAGACCTAGAGAGGGGAGGGACGGAGAACATAAGAGATAGAAGAACAAAGAGATGAGTAAGAGGGAATGGATGGAGAGGTAGACATGGAGGGAGTGAGAGACATAGGGAATGAGGAGATAGATAGGTTTGGAGAGAGAGAGAGAGAGAGAGAGAGAGAGAGAGAGAGAGAGAGTTCATAAATGGATAGGGGTAAGGGGGAGGTAGGGAGAGCCCTAGATACAAGGAGAGAGAGGATAGAAAGGATAGGTAGTGATCAAGGGAATGGAGAGGGAGGAGAGAGAAAAAATAAGAGAGTGAGAGAGGGAGGGAGTCAAGGATAGAAATGAGGGTAAGGAAGGAATAAAAAGTAGATAGGTTGGGATATACCTAGAAAGGGGAGAGAGACATGAGAGAGACAAGAGAGGGAGAGAGATAGGTCTAGAGTTAGGGGAAGATAAAGAGAGTGATATATAGAGATAAAGAATGCTAATAGAAGCATGCCGATTACTGAAATTTGACATGCTAATTATTGAAATTTTATTTGTCTAAAATTTTATATGATCCTCTAAAAATTAGAATCTACATTACAAATCCTATAGAGCTGAAACCACTCTCACACATCTTGCCAATATATACACGATATATAACTTAAAGTATAAGAAAATATAAAGACATATTGAAATGTGACTTATACTTAAATGTTATATTTCATGTATATATTCTACTTCGGGGGTGGGTATAACTTGTGCCCAAATTGGAAAAATGCAAAAAATAATAATGCACATTCAAAAAAAGAGAATGCGGAACATTTGGAGCACACCAAATTTAGCACTCACCAAATGCAAAAAATTGACTTTTCACATTTGGCGAGTGCCAAATTTGATGTGTGCCAAATGTGAAAATTCAAAATTTTGAATTTGGCGAGCACCATATTTGGTGCTCGCCAAATGGTCTGCATGAGGGAATACCAACCCTTTGGGTTGTATTTTCCTTGGGCATCCAACCCAAAGGTTTGGATGACCATTTCATGCCAATGACACATTTTTATAAAAAGATATAGAGTGGCACCTTTTTGGTACCACAACTTGGTGCACTTACCCTGTTTGTAGACCTAAGAGGTTGGGAGACCTTGGCCTTACCAATATGAAAGTTTCAACAAAACCCTTCCGGTGAAATAGATTTGGAGATCCTTTTTTGACCTTAGAGAATGGAATTCCATTTGGCATAGAAAACACTTGCATAGTGTCGGTTCCTTTAAGGATTTTCTTCAATCCCATAATCTCCCTCTAGGATCTACTTTGTAGAATAATGCCATCAAAGGCAGAGAGGTTTCCACAAGAGGTGCCAGCTGGAGAATTGGGGATGGAAGAAAGGCATTATTCTAGGAGGACATTTGGCTCTTTCAGGAACCTCTTTGTAACTTCTCTTCTTTTCAACCTTATATTGAAGAATGAAAGGACATATTTGGTCTATTTTTTGGAGATTATTGGCAGGAGGTTCATTAGGTTAATCTTAGTCATATCAATGTAGCTCTGCTGCCCCTTCAATTGTCTCCTAATTTTGTTTCTATGGATCAATCTGGAGTGGAGGATTGTTTATTTGGAGATTGACTCCTTTTGGGATTTTTTTTGTTTCTTCTACTATTTCTCTTTTGTCTCAATCCAATTCTCCCCCACCCCTATGGACCAAAGCTTGGGTGATGAACCTTATCCCCAAAATTAGTATCTTCTTTTGGATCCTCCTTTAGAAAAAGCTATTAACTAGAGACAATTTAATGCAAAAGAGGATTTTTGCTTCCTAATAGGTGTTATCTTTGTTTGGCTAAGGCTGAATCTTCTCCCCATATCTATCTTCATTGCTCCTTTTCTCAAGATATTTGGGCTCAGGTTTTAAAGCACTAGAACCTATATTGGGTATTTCCTGAGTCTATCCTTGACTTTTATTGTCAATGGAAAGTGCCCTTGGCGAATCAAGTCATTCGATTATTGTGGTCCTTTGTGTTCCCTCATGTTGCGTGGGTATTTGGAAACAAAGAAATAATAAAATATTTTAGGAAGTTGCTCCCTCGATGGATATTGTCTTTTAAAAAATTTGAAGGGCCATTGGAGAGAATATGAATGTTTTAGATAATCAGTTTAACAAGAGGGAGAATCAAATATGCTAGGCCTGTGACTATGAGGTATCTAAGGAATGGCAAGTTAAAATTAACATCTCAAAAGCTATAAGGAATGTTAAAAAATATAGAGAGGGTGTGTTTTGGAGCTTTCCCCTTGAGGGATGGATAAAAAATAATTTTGATTGGGAATCCAAGGGTAATCCTAGGCCAACTTTGTGTGGTGGAGTGATTAGGGATGAGAATGGAAAGTTCATATCAATGGTAGCATTCCCCATGGGTAACTAGACCAACCACCTTGCTAAAGCCATTGGGGCCTATCAAGTCTTATTACTTGTGGGTGTGTGCACCAAAATGGTGTGCAAAAAGTGGACACACCCCAAAAAAAAACATGAAAAAACACAAAACGCGCATGGGGTATTTCAAATTTAGAAAATCTCGTACGCGTTTAGGCTTGTTTTCTCAATCCTAACCGAAGCTAAACTGCGTACGAGGTTTAAAGTATATTAACCGCATACGTGGTTTAGAAACTAAAACCCCTTACGTGGTTTAGAAACTAAAACCTCATACGTAGTTTTAGTTTGTAAACCACATACGCATTTGTTTGTCAATAAAATTTAAATTAGTAATATGGACTTGTATGAAATTCATTTAGCATTCCATTAGGTTTTTCGGTAGGATATATACATAAAATATAACATTTAAGTATAAGTGGCATTTATCTTTGTTTTTTATCTTTCTTATAATTTAAGTTATATTTTATGTATATATTTTCAGGATGTTTGAGAGTGGTTCCAGATCTCTAAGAGTTATAATGTAGATTCTAGTTTTTTGAGTATTCTTTTAAATTTTAGATAGTCAAATTTCAATAATCAGCATGCTCGTATCAGCATTATTTCTCTCGTCTCTTCCCTACATTCCCCCTCTTGCTTCCTTAACCCTTACATTTTTATCTCTTAGGCCTCTCCCCCTCTACTTTCTTTCCTCTCTCAGGTATCTCTCCCTCTCTTTCTTATCTCCCTCGCCCTCTTTCTCTCTTTCATCTATCCCTCTCTTTCTCTCCATCTCTCAAATATCTCTATCTCTCACTCTCTCCCCCTCTTTGGTCTCTCTCTCTCCTGTTCTCTCCCTCTCCCTCCCCCTCCCTTTCTCTTCCTCTATCGAGTATTTTTTCCCTCCAACTCTTTCTCTTTCCCCCTCTCACTCCATTTCTCTTTCTCTCAAGTCTCTGGCTATCAACCTCTCTCTCTCTCTCTCTCTCTCTCTCTCTCTCTCTCTCTCTCTCTCTCTCTCTCTCTCTCTCTCTCTCTCTCTCCCTCTCTGCATCTCCCATTCTTTCTCTCTTAAGTCTCTCTCCCTCTCTACCTCCATCTCTCTATCAAACTCTCCTCCTCTGTCAAGTATATCTCTTTCCCACTCTCTCCTTACTTCCCCCCCCCTCTCTCTCTCTCTCTCACACACACACACACACACACACACATTCTCTCCCTCTCTCCTCCCCCTCCCTCTCTCCCTTTCTCATTACCTCTCTTTCTCACTCTCTCCCTCTCTCCATCTCTTCACACATATCTCTCTCTATTATCTTGTACTCTTCTTCCATCCCTGGCTCCCTCTCACTCAGATTCTCTCTATCTCTCACACACCTTCCCTCCCTCCACCTCTTAGGTCTCTCTTTCTCTCTCAATATCTCCATCCACCTCCTAGATCTCTCTATATCTCCCCCACTCTCTATCTCTCTCTCTCCCCCTCTCTTAGGTGTCTCTATCGCATTATCTCTCTCTTTGAGTCCCCTTCTCTGTGTTGCTCTCTATCTCTATCTCTCCCTCTATTTCCCTATTTCCCTCTCTCTCTCTACCTCTCTCTTCCCCCTCCCTTTCCCTCTCCCTCTCTCCATCTCTCTTTCTCAATTTTATCTCTTGTCTCTCCCTCTCAATCTTTATCTCTCTATCTCACTCTCCTCTCTTAGGTGTATCTCTCTCCCATTACCTCCCACTCCTCCCCCTCCCTCCATCTCTAGGGTCATATTGTATACTTAGGGATCATATGGTATCCTAGGGATCCATGCATGTGTCCTTAGGGGTCATATGGTGTCCTAAGGGGTCCTAGGACACCATGTGACCGCTTAGGACACCATATGACCCATAATGATACATAAGGGGTCATATGGAGTCCTAAGGGGTCATAGGGCACAATATGACGCTTTAACACACCATACGACCCATAATGACACGAAATGGTGTCCTAAGGGGTCATAGAATAACATATGACCTCTTAGGACACCATACAACCCATAACAACACCATATGGAGTCCTAAGGGGTTGTATGAGACCATATGACCCCTAACAACATGATATGGTGTCTTAAGGGGTCATATGGTATCCTAGGGGTTATAGGACACCATATTTTGTCCTAAAGGGTAATATGGTGTCCTAAGGGGTCATAAGACACCATTTGACCCTTAGGACACAATATGAGCCCTAACGACACCTAGGGGGTCATAGGACACCATAGGACCTATAATAACACCAAATAGTGTCTTAAGGGGTCATAGAACACCATATGACCCTTTAGGACACCATATGGTGCTGTTATGGGTCATATGGTGTCCTAAGGGGTCATATGACATCTTATAACCCCTTAGGATACCATATGGTGTTGTTATTGGCCATATAGTGTCTTAAGGGGTCATATGGTGTCCTAAGGGGTCATAAGAAACCATATGACCTCTTAGGAAACTATATGACCCCTAACAACACCTAAGGGGTCATAGGACACCATATGACCCCTTAGGACACCATAAGACCCATAATGACACCATATGGAGTCCTAAGGGGTCATAGAACAACATATGACCCTTTAGGACACCATATGACCCATAATGACACCTAAGGGGTCATATGGAGTCCTAAGGAGTCATAGGACACCATTGACCCCTTAGGACACCATATGACCCATAATGACACCTAAGGGGTCATATGGAGTCCTAAGGAGTCATAGGACACCATATGACCCCTTAGCACACCATAAGACCCATAAAAATACCAAATGGTATCCTAAGGGGTCATAAAACACCATATGACCTCTTAGGACACAATATGTCCCATAACGACATCATATGGAGTCCTAAGGGGTCATATGGCATCCTAAGGAATTGTAGGATACCATATGACCCTAACGACACATAAGGGGTCATATGGTGTTCGAAGGGGTCATATGACACCATATGAACCCTTAAGACACCATATGACCCATAACGACACCATTTGGTGTCCTAAAGGGTCATATGGTCTCCTAAGGGGTCATAGAATGCCATATGACCCCTTAGGACACCATACGACCCATAAGGACACCATATAACAACATGGTGTCCTAAGGGGTCGTATGGTGTCCTAAGGGGTCATAGAACACCATATGACCACTTAGGACACCATACGAACCATAACAACATCATATGGAGTCCTAAGGGGTCATATGGTGTCCTATGGGGTCGTAGGACACCATATGACCCTTTAGGACACCATACAATCCCTAACAACACCACATGGTGTCCTAAGGGGTCATAGGACACCATATGACCCTTTAGGACACAATATAACCCATAACGACACCTAAAGGGTCATATGGTGTCCTAAGGAATCATAGAACACCATATGACCCCTTAGGACACAATACGACTAATAATGGCACCATATGGTGTCCCTTTCTCTATCTCTCTCTCCCTTTCTTTTAGGTGTCTCTCTCCCATTATTTACCTCTCTCCCTCCCTCCCCATAGCTCTCTCTCCTCTCTCTCCCTCTCTCCCTCCCCTTCCTCTCTCACTCTCTCTATCACTCTCTCTCACTCTCTCTCACTCTCTCTCTCTCACTCTCACTCCTCTCGCCCTCTCTCTCAAGTCTCTCTCTCTCTCTTAGGTGTCTCTCTCTTCCATTCTCTCCCTATCCTTCTCTCTCTATTTTCTTAGCTATCTCTCTCTTTCCCTCTCTCCCTCCCACTTAGTTTCTCTTTCTTTATCAACTCTCTCTCTCTCTCTCTCTCAGGTGTCTCTCTCTTCCATTCTCTCCCTACCCTTCTCTCTCTATTTTGTCAGCTATCTCTCTCTTTCCCTCTCTCCCTCCCTCTCACTTTCTCTTCTTTGTCAACTCTCTCTCTCTCTCTCTCTCTCTCTCTCTCTCCCTCTTTTTCCCTCTCTCCCCCATCCTCTATCTTCACTCTCCCTCTCATTATTTCTCTCTCTACCCTTCTCCCCCCCTCTCTCTCTCTCTCCATCTACCAGGTCTCTCTTTATCCCCCTCTCTGTTAGGTTTCTCTCTTTCCTATTCTCTTCGTCTTTCCCTCTCTCCCTCCCCCATCCTCTCTCTTCCCCCTCCCTCTCTCCTTCCCATTATTTCCCTCCCCCTCTCTCAAGTGTCTCTCTCTCACATTCTTGCCATCTCTCCCTCTCTCCCTTTCTCTTTCTCTCTCACCTCTCTCTCTTTCCCTCTAACACTCTTTCTTTCTCTCCTATTCCCTTTTTCTTTCTCTCTCAAGTATCTCTCCATCTCACCCTCTCTCCCTACCAAGCCTAACTTGAGAGAGAGAGAGAGAGAGAGAGAGAGAGAGAGAGAGAGAGAGAGAGAGAGAGAGAGAGGGAGGAAGGGATGGAAAATGAGTATGAGAGTAGAGAAAGATCCCGAGTTAGAAAGAGGGGTGGAGGAAGGGAAGAGTTAAGCGAGAGAGAGGTTGTTGGAAAGAGAAGAAGAGACTAGAGATAGAGAGATCCCATGTGAGAGAAAGGGAGGGAGGAAGGGAGGGGTTGAGAGAGAGTTGAAGTGAGAGAGATGGAGGAAGGGAGGGGTTGAGGGAAGGAGAGGGGGAGAGAGAGATCTCAAGTGAGAGAGGGGGAGGGAGGAAGGTAGGGCTATCTACTTTTGTCTATCTCACTTCATCCCTCCTTCCTTCCCTATCTATTTTTCTTTATCTCACACTCTTAAAAATCTCTCTCCTTCTCTCTACCTACCACTCTTTTCATCCCTCACTACTTTTAACTCCCCTAACTTTCTACATCATTTCCTTCATTCTCTGTCTTTCTCTCTCTAAATGTCACCTCCACTTCTATCTATCTAACCTATCTATATCTCTCTCTCCTTCTCTTTGCACCTCTCTCTCTCTCTCTATCTATGTAGGTATTTAGATAAATATTTTAAGGGGGAGTGTAAAAAGGTAGGTAGATTATGTAGATAATAAGAGCTTAGTTATTACAAAAATTTTATTATGTTTGAGAAATTATATAATATCTAAAGCTTGGGGAGTGAGGAGAGAGTTAGATATAGAGAGGTGAAGAAAGGATGAGAGAGATAGGAAAATAGAAAGGTCTAGAGCTTAGGGGAGACAAATAGCGTGAGATAGAGACATAGCAAGAAAATGATGATACAAGCCTACTGATTTCTGAAATTTGACTAAGTCTGAAAAATTATAGGATCTCCTAAAATCTAGAATCTACATTATGACTCCTAGAGATGTGAAACCACTCTCAAACATCCTGACAATATATACATAAAATATAACTTAAATTATAAGTGGCATTTCTCTTAAAGACAAATAGAAATGCCACTTATACTTAAATGTTATATTTTATGTATATATCTTGTTGAAAAACCTAATGGAATGCTAAATGAATTGCATACAAGTCCAAATTACTAATCTAACTTTATTAATTCGAACTTTTTATGCAGTTCATCTTCTTAAAACCCGTACATGGTTTTGTTTATTAAAACCACATACGCGCTTCATATTCAAAATACCGCATACGCACTTCAGTTTATTTAGGCTGGCGAATAAGCTTGGATGACAAAGCTGTGGGTTGGAAGTTTGATTTCCCTCCATTTCCCTCCTTTTTGATGTGTTTTGTTTTATCAACTTGGTTGTTTGACTTTGTCATCATCAGGTTTACACTTCATCAATTGGGTATTTCTAAAATTGCCACCATACTTTCACTCATCTTCTGAGCTTTCTAACGATATAATTTTTTTAAAATTTGAACAACAATAACATATTATTCTTGAATTTCTTTTACTAGTGTTTCCATAATTCTCAGAGACATGTGTACCATTTTTTTAATAACTTATGATTTACTTATCCAAGTTTATAAAAATTTATATATTATTGTAGTGCACTTGATTCTTTACAATTTAAAAAAATAAATTGTATTTTTGATTGTTTTGGTGCAAGTTATGCTTTGTGCACGAATAGGTACCTGGTTTTTCAAGATGTGCTCAATTTGAAAAATCTTTAAAAAAAATACTCAACAAAAAATTACAAAAAAATACACAACTTCTAGTTCTCACTCTTAACTATCTTTCTACCAAAGGATTTGTCAAAATAATAAATGTAACTATGACTTTTTTGATGTGCATGTCAGACACTATGTTATGTTTTTCAGAAAAAAGTCAGGATCTGTTTTTCATGCATGAAGGATTTGACCCCCTTAATCTTATCCAATTTTGAAAAAAATTAGTAGTTTAGAAACTAGATTCAAAGTAATACAATCTTTGTTCTTTGAGTATCTTCATATCTTGAGTGGATGACTCTCAAATTTCTCCTCCAAGTTCAGGTTTACCTGATTTCAAAAAAAAAATGTCCACTTATACCCCCCTTTTTGTACACCATCTTGGTGCACTTACCCACCCATCAAATTAATTGGAAAAAATGTTTGGATTGAAGGGGACTCTAAAAATATTATCCAATGCCTCAAAGAGAATAATAAAGTCTCATCTAGACTATACAGGGATGGATAAATTTATGAAAAGAGATTATTCTTTCTTTTGAAGATTGTTTTATCTCCCATTCTTACAGGGAGTCCAACTTGGTGGTGAATTTCTTTGCCAACAAGGGAGTGACAGCTGAGGGGAGGATGACATGGACTACTAAAGATAGCCTGGAGGACGATGTCAAGGATCTTCTTAGATATGATATCTCACATGGGATAGGTGGAAGTATCTTGTCGCATTACTAATTTCGACAATGGGTAGAGCCATTATTACTGTTCATGGAGGATATTGTGGCTAGGTTAGACGAGGTCCTTCACATTGTTTGGTTTACCGACATGCATTACACTAACCGGTATTAGTATTCACATTGCTTCACATTGGAACTGACATTCACTTCTTCCTGGCTAAGTCTTCATCTTAGTAACGTGTCCTGATCTCGGTAACATGTATATAGAACCCGGTAATGGATAGGACCCAGCTAAGGAAATCTTTTGATGCTGATTTTGTCTTCATGGATTTTTGTGGTAACATGTGGTGGCCGACATGATAATTGGATTCATGTTTGATTTTCATTATGTTTTGAGAGCCGACTTGTATATACTTCTTGTTGAAGCCGACATGATTAAGTTTGAAGGATATTTAAGTAGATCACCTTAGGGGCATATCATATATATTAGATGGAATAAAAATTTCTGGTTGTGAATATCTCAATGAGTTTTGGTATGCATTTTGGTATGCGATTGGAAGTGACAGTGTGTAGTTTCACTTTCATAGCATAACCGATAGCAGAACAGAGTATTAGAAACTGGAATACATATGAGGATAATAGAGCATTCATCAGAACTTATCGAGCACAGTCAGATGTTATTTATAAGTTCACTTTCATTTGCAATCACTTGTAAATGTTTTGTAAGTCAGTGAGACTTCCTATATTTTGTGTTTGAGCAGTGAGCTCTAGGCAGTTGGCCTTTCTACATGTGCAGACTCTCTATGTAATATTTGTATACCTTGATCAAGTATATAGATATTGTGGGTATCAACCCCACCATATTTTTTCTCTTTGCAGGGTTTTCCACGTATAAATCTTGGTGTTATGGTGTTGCCTTTCTTTGTGTTATTTGGTGTATGCATTCTAATTTTATTTACTATTCACCAGTTAATAAGGAATAAGTTCAAAACTAACTTTACCAATAGAACATTGATTCACCCCCACTCTTAGTTTTCTTGGATTCCAACAATTGGTATCAGAGCTTGGTTCCTCTGAAGAAGTTTAACCACTTGAGGAAGATCTAGAATTTGGAATCAATGGAAACCAGTCTGCAGCAACAACTCAAACTAGCTCTTGAAGATCTTGATAATGAGTAGATGGAGAATAGTAAGCTGAAAAGTGAACTGAAGAAAGATAGAGAACACATCATTTCATTCCAAGGGAAGCTTTTAGTTGTCAAGGCTAAGAGGAAGAAACTTTGTGTTCAATTGCAAAATCAGAATAGTGATGAGGAAGATGCTATGAAGGATCATTGTTAGAAGCTTACTCGGGAGAAAACTATCTTGAAGAATGAGATGCAAGTTGTAACCATGAGGATGTGCAAAGAGATTAAGGACAAGAAGAAAAATGAAGAAAACTGAGCTCAAGCATTGAAGGATAGATATGAGGAATGTAACCGACTGACTCATGAGAATGATATGCTGAAACTTTAGTTGACCCAGTCCCAGAACAATGAACAAGAATTTGAAAGATGGATCATCATCATGAGAGATGACTTGGTCATTGCTAATGAGTACAAAGACAATTTTTTAGCCCGCTCTGCCAAACTTGATGAGATGCTGAAAAATCAGAGACATCCTAATGACAAAAGATGTCTTGGTTATGAAGAAGGAGAAAGCTTTGGTACTACACAACAAGATACATCAACTAGATAGAAGTAGAATCATGTCAATCGAAATTAGAAATCATCGGTAAGACAACCTAATGCTCACAAATTTATTGGTACATTCTTTGTTTGCAATAAATATTGTCATATGGCTAGTCAATGCATAAATAGGAATAATCAGAACAATGCATCATTCGCCGGTCTTGGAAATGTAAGATGTCATGCATGTAGTAGATTTGGACATATGGATAACCAATGCAGATCAAAAGAAAATCAAGAAAATCAAGGGGCTAACAAGGAAATTCAAAAAAACAATATTGTCTATTATGCACGCAACAAGATTGGGCATATTGCTAAATATTGCAGAAGTAAGAATCCACCAACAACTAATGGAAACACTGATGAGAAGGGAAAGGAAAAAGTGGAAGACATCAGGAAGTAGGATGAAATGAGATGGGTGAGAAGAGTTGATACACAACCGACAGAACAACTGGTTGAGTCATCAGGTCCTACACCGGCAGTAGATACAACTGGTAACTAAGGCATTCAACCTTAGGGGGTAGGCAAATCATTGAAGATCACACAAAGACCTCAGATCAGCTCTGTGGTAAGAAAAATCAGATTGCAGAAGGATATTGAGGAGATTTAAGTGGTTTACCAAAATCCACTTGCAGATCATATAAACTGATCAAGCTTAATCGACAACATTTATTACAATGGAAAATTAGGGTTAACAACAATAAAAAGGAAAAGTTAAGTCATTTTATTCACACAACGATCGAGTATTCAAGTGAGCAAATTTCTAGAGCATTTTAGAGTTCTAGAGCGATTTGAGCAAGCACTTTCTTTTGAGCAATTTGATCTCACGACAGCATTTTCAAGGTATTTTCATGTTTGCAGAAACCCTCACTTTCATGATTGGTTGCAATGGCTTTATCTTCATCTAGCATTGATACTCCTTTGGTGGTTGAGATCAAGAACCGCCCTCATCCCATTTTCAAGAAACATCCATACAAATCCCTTTTGGATGAGACATTAGGTGCATTTTCCCAAGTTTATCATGGATTTGTTCACACGGAGGATATTAGGGCATACATCCACTGCAACATTGAATAATTTGGCGAATATTACTTGTCCTACATCTTCAACGATAACCTAATTTATAATAACCAACTGAAACCAAAATCTGGACATTGACAGAGGAAGGCTTTCACATAGTTTATGGATTTCCCAACTTTTCATGAGGCGGAATGGGTATGCTATGTCTTGAGCCACATCCATGAAGAATTCATCTAGTTGGACCAGCCGTACAAGATCACCAAAGAAGTTATCAAGAATATCACATGCCTTCACAAAATCGGCATTGTTCCCGGTACTTGATGTAAGTTATCTCACACTGAAATGAACAAACTTACCGGTGCAACTTTTGATGGAAGGTCTATGAGGGTAGATGATGTTAGGGACATAGATGTCAAATTTCCAGCTATGGTTATTGGTTATAAGGTATATTAGTCAAACCAGTTAAACTTTGTAGCCGACAACAACATTTTGTTAGCTTATCAGATGGTAAAGGAGGACAACCATTATGATGTATGCAATGTGATGTTAAAGGAACTCATGACTTACCTGCAAAATATCAAGCAAGACAAAAAGAATAGTTTTCGATATGGCTCCTTCATCATTTGCTTTGTATTCTACTTTTTCGAGACAGTGCCCATTTTTGGAAAGACTCAGTGGGCTTTTGACCACCCGGTAGCAACCCAAATTGCTCAAATTTTGGATAGACAAGATGACAAGGATAAGAAAGCCAATCTATGGGCATTTTTCAAAACAGTTCAGGAGGAAATGAAAAATAGAGCCCGGATTCCTAAATTTATAGTTGAAAAATATAAAGATACAATTTGCTTTATGGTAGATAAGGATGAATGTATGATGGAAGTAGTACAACCTAGGACTATATGGATAATGCCTATGGGTTATGATGTTGAGGAAGCTACTCTGGATTCCTATGCACAACACCTTTTGTAGGCATTGGTAGACAAAAATGAAGAAAAAATTGGAAAGGAGAAGGGTCTTAAAGTTCATCAAGAACAGGTAGCTCCGACAATCCAAAAGAAGATGATCCAGTTAGCATCTGAGACATTGATCAGTGAGGGTGCTGATAGATCTAAGGTTGAGAAACAAGTCAAAATTTTGGAGGAATAGAGGAAGAAAGAATTGAAACAGAAAAGGAAAGAGGAAAGGGATGCCTAGAAAGTAGCTCAGGCCACATCCAATGTGGTCGCGGTTACACCTGATACATCCAAACAACCTGAAGTTGAGCCTGCTAGTGAGACACCGATTGATCCACCCAAGAAGAAATCTGAGGTGGCCCTACAATACATGATTGTTTCTTCTCAAACAAAATCTTATACTGAGATCAAGGAGGTTCTGAAGAAGAAATGAGTTTTTCATAGAGTGGTAAGAGAGGAGAAAGGAGAACAAACATCTCAACTGGTCAAGGAGACTCCTCGAAAGCCGAAGATCACCATTGTACATAAGAGGAAACCCAAATCCAATGAGAAAACTAAACCTGAACCTGAATGGAGAACCGGTAAGAAAAAGATGAATGCTCAGGATTTGATTGAACAAATTTAAATGATGGTAATCTAGATAACATTTCTTCATTATTTGACAATTTTGGTGAGGAGGATAAGAAGCAAATAGAAGAGGCCATTCTTTTATTTCTTGATTCATTCAGTAGGGCATTGATATAATTAGAGAAGGTTTTTCCTAAGGAGTTATTTGATAGATTAGAGGTCAGAAAACTACACACTGAGTCTTTGGATAGATAGATTAAGGAGACCAAATTGGTCAACCTTTGTCCCTCAATAACACCTCCGAAAATGGATGACTTAATCAATAAAATCAGATCATTATAATTCAATCCCATGTATAGAATAAATAATCTCATGTTGGACAGACTTGAAGAAATTAAAAAGGAGACAATCGACATATGGGTAAGAGTTCTTTTGGGTCTTGGCTATGAGTTAAGCTCCAGTTTTGTGCAATCTCAAAATATTCAGTTACCTAAGGATAAGGTACTGGTAGATAAACCAACTGTAAATACTGAGAAACCAACATGCACTCAATTGGATATAACTATACCGATTACTGAGTCCCATTTTGAAACAAAGAACATCTCGACAGATAATGTACAAATATCAGAGGATATTAAGGCCGAGGTGAATAAGAATACAGGTGCAGAGGATACTCAAATTTTGTGTGAAGCACCAAGTGGCGAAGCCACTAATGGGCAAGAGCTAAAGGACACAAATGTTATGTCCCCGACTGATAAGGGTAAGGAGATTGTGGTGGATGTCTCTTTTGGCTTGGCAATTGACACTTCTACCATGGCTAAAGGGAATTTACCACAACTTTCCATCAGTTTTGAAAAACCCTACCATAAGATGTCACCGATAGAGAATATTTTGGTAGTGACAACTCTTCAGGCATAGGTTACATAAGACCTTGCAAAGGAATAATCTAAGGACAGGAAGTTGATTGAGCACAGTTTTGAAGTTTTGCATCAGTTGGTCCCAGAATTTCATGCACAAGATGGTGCAATCTCTTTGGGTAAATTGGAGGAAATCATTGACTTTATCCCCAAACATTATGATTCTTTATTGAAGATCTCTCTAACTCAAGCTAAAGAAGATTTTGTGGCAGCCCGAAAACTGACATTTTTGCTCATGATTGAGACTGATAAGGTAAAACTTCAAACCCGTTTGCAGTCAATTGATGCAACTTTGGCTGAAGGAGGCATTGTTTACAAGACTTGTCTAAATTTTGATAAATTAATTAGCTCCATAGACAAGCAATTGTCAAACTGTAGGAAAAACCTAATTCAGATTTCTAACACCTACAACCTGGTAGTTAATTTGACAAATTCTTTGGATGGCCCAGTTTTGATGATGATGGATCAAATTTTGAAATTGGAGAAGGATAGGGACACAATAATAAGGAGAGAAAATAAGCTCCAGAATCTGATTTCTCCCCAACTTGATAATCTTCTATTTCATAAAATAGAGTGTATCTCTAACTCGCAGAAGGAGGATCCCATAGTTTCAAATGAGATAGAGTATTATGCCAGCATTTTGAACAGTTTTATCTCTATTCTCAAATCTCTTAAGAATGGTTGGGATAATTACTTCATTTTTGAAGACAATGTATGCAAATATTTTCAAGTGTGTATAGAACTGACTCATGTTTATAACTGTACAAATTTCTTTGTGGGCACCCTGGTTTGTCATTGATGTCAAAGGGGGAGGAATACGTGAAAAATGTATATATTTCTCAAGGGGAGCATTGGATGTATATGGCAGACACATGTATAGATCAAGAGGTTATGGATTTAGTGGCAATTTTCACGAGTGACATTTTTTTTCACATGAGTGTTACCATCAATGCCAAAGGGGGAGATTGTTGGCAATTGACACTCATCCAACAAGGGTTTATGGCATTATGGGTTATCATTGATGGAAACTCATCATCCCAGGGTTAATGGATTCATTGTTTGGTTTACTGGCATGCATTGCACTAACCGGTATTGGTATTCACATTGCTTCACACCAACACTCACATTCACTTCATCCCGGCTAAGTCTTCATCCTGGTAGCATGTCTTGATCCCGATAATTTGTATATAGAACCTGGTAATGGATAGGACCCAGCTAAGGAAATCTTTTGATCCTGATTATGTCTTCATGGATTTTGGTGGTAATGTGTGGTGGCCGACATGGTCATTGGATTCATATTTGATTTTCATTATGTTCCAGCAACTGACTTGTATATACTTCTTATTGAAGCTGACATGATTAAGTTTGAAGGATATTTAAGTAGATCACCTCAGCGATAGATCATATATATTAGATGGAATAAAAATTTATGGTTGTGAATATCTCAGTGAGTTTTGGTATGCATTTTGGAATGCGATTGGAAGTGACAGTGTGCAGTTTCACTTACACAGCATAATCGGTAGCAGAATAGAGTATCAGAAACCAAAATATGGAGGACGATAACAAAGCATTGACCATAACTTATCCAGCATGGTCAGATGCTATTTATAAGTTCACTTTCATTTGTAATCACTTGTAAATGTTTTGTAAGTCAGTGAGACTTCCTATATTTTGTGTTTGAGCAGTGAGCTCTAGGCGGTTGGTCTTTTTGCATGTGCAGACCCTCTATGTAATATTTGTATACCTTGATCAAGTATATAGATATTGTGGGTATTAGCCCCATCGTGGTTTTTCCCTTTGTAGGGTTTTCCATGTATAAATCTTGGTGTTATGGTGTTCCCTTTCTTTGTGTTGTTTGGTGTATACATTCTAATTTTATTTACTGTTAACTGGTTAATAAGGAATAAGTTCAAAACTAACTTTACCGATAGAACATTGATTCACCCCCCCCTCTCAGTGTTTATGGATTCCAACACGGACATGTAAGAAGATAGCTTTGTGTCTCCTAAGAAAGTGAAAAACAAAAAGAAGTTTGACAATACCCCACCTGTTAGGAAGGGGAGGTTTAAGGAGTTCGACAACATTGTTAACCAACCCCCTGACTCTGGAACCAAATGTGGTAGTAAGATGTCCAAGGCCCACCCTTAGTTCAAGGGTAAATCTCTTACTTTTAAGGAACCCTCCTTTGAACATGCTAATCAAGGCTCCTAGTCTCCCCTGAACTTAGATGACACTTATCCTTCTACAGATAGGGAAAATAGACCCCATATTCCTACTTAGTTGAATACTGATTCTCACCTCTTAAATTTGGAGAAGGAGTTCCCTACTAACATTCTGGCCATAGCAAGAAATGGAGCGGTGGATTTTTTTTTGTTCATGAAGTGGGCCTTTCATGAGATTAAGAACCTAAATTTAAAATAGAGGGATATAAATAGTAAGATGGAAATGTTGGAAATTAGAGGTGAGGATTCATATGGCAGACAAGGCACAAAAGGTAGTGAGCTTTGGATTGAGGAGGAAAAAATTCTTTGTTGTTGATTGTCATTCTAAAACTATTGAAGCCATGGAAAAACTCAAAAAATACTAAGAGCGTAATATTGTGGCCTTTGAGAAGAGATTGGATAGCATAAAAGATACCCTCCAATCCATTATGTCTCTCAGCCACAATGTTATCAAGACCACTGCATACTACATGAATACCATGGTGGTGAATCTGGAAAAGGGCTATCAGGATAATTTAGTGGTAGATTTGGATTTGGAGAAGGAAAAAGGTAATGCAGATTCCATGGGTCTCAACAAGAGAACTCATGCCAATTAGAAAAACCTCAGTGAGATATACATGATTTGAAGAAAATGGCTCAAAACATGATGTTGGCATTATGATGCATTTTGTATGACCGGTGAAATGGTTGTCATTATTGGCAACATCAACTTCTAAGTCTCTACAGTCCATCGATAAAGGAGTAAAGGGTAACTGGTGAAGAACAGTAGTCCTTATTCCTATTGGCAGTGAGTAGACCGGTATACAAGGGCTAATCAGCAAAGTAGAAAGTAGTCCTTACTCCTATCAATGGTGAGTAGACCAGTATATAGCGGTTAACCGGCTAAGTAGAAAGTAGACTGGTATACAGGAGGTAACCGGTTAGGGAGAATTGGACCGGTACATAGGTGACAACCAGGATCACAAGAGTCTCAACCGATAGACTTAGAAACATCCAGTTGAACCGACAGTCTTCCCTTTTCAACTGGAGAGCTTTTCAGCATGAACGGTTGTCTTGACTGATATTCCCGGAATGATTCTTGGAGAGCAATTTGAGGAGCGATAACAAATTTCTGAATCTAATTTTTGGAGGGAAAGCTAGAGTCGGAACTAAAGGCTAATATATTCACATCTTTCATTCTAATTGTGTGTGTGTTGTCAATGTGAAAAAGATCTGTGTGAATGTTAACAAGGCAAACAAAGTAGAGTGCAATAGATAGAGGTATGAATCGGTGAAGCTGACACCGACCAAAAGAACAGAGCACGCAAAGTGGATCTATGAGATAGAGGTAGTGTCATCAAATAGATCAATCATCTTTGTTTCCTTCTAACAATTGCAGCATTGTAAATCCCTTAACAGGGTGACCCTTAACCAATTCTTCATGTAAAATCTCTTAACAGAGTCACTTCTAATATGAAGTTGTAAAATCCTCTAGCAAGGTGAACTTTAATAGGTGGCTTAGTGCAAGATCATGGGGGGCAAAAAGTGGCGATGTGAAAAAAAAAGCCTTCTCCACTCGCCTAAAAATGCAAAAATCCGTGTTGACTTTTTGCTTGGCCTGGGTATCAGTACACATTGGCATGGTAATTACCTAAGCAAATCAGATATCCGATTTTTATTTGTAATTTTAAATTAAAAAATATATTATATAATATATAATGTAATATTATATATTACATATTATATAATATATAATATATTATTATATTATATTATATATTATATAATACATAATATATAATATAATATTAGATTATTAAATATTATATTATATTATATAATATATTATTATATTATATATTATATTATTATATTATATATTATATTATTATATTATATATTATATTATTTTATTATATAATATTATATTATATATTATATTATTATATTATATAATATAATGTTATTTTAAAATAATTTAAGTATAAAAATCAGATATCCGATTTTATCAGATATCCAATTTTGTGAGACAATATATTTTAATTGTGACAGACTGTGAGTTATTTTTAACCCACGGGCTGCGCGATTTTATAGAAATCCAATATCCAATTGCATCCGATATCTAGTTTTTGCCCAAAAATTGCTAAAAAATAGATTGAAAGGTAAGATTTCTATTATTTTCAATCATTTTCATTCAATTTTTGTATTTTTTTATTGTTTATTTGTTTTTTCATAGAAAATATGGTTTTTTTCATGAAAACTAGGTTTTTTTAAATCAAATACAAAATTGTTTAAATTTGTTAGTGTAGTCACATAAATCTGTCCATTTTAATTAAATGAATATTTCGTATTTATTTGATTAAAAATCCACTAGCCATCAATTAATTAAATAAATATTTAATTAATTCATCCCCAAACATTCTTCTATTAATTAAATAAATTACTCAATTTATTTTAATTAATTCATTAAATCAAATTTCAATCAATTAAATAAATAAAATCAATTTATTTAATTAAAATCCCCCTTTTCCTCTTTTAAATAAATTAACATTTATTTAAATCATTTTAAAACCCCCCCCACTTGCATTTTCCTACAAATGCAACTTGCACACATTTATTGAAATAAATGAATTTTTATTTTAATAAAATCCTATTTTCCCTCACCCACCAAATCCACTTGCAAAATCTAATCCCCTTCTAGATTCTTCTAACCCCTTCCTAATTAGCCTAATCCATCCCCTAAATATTGTCACATTTCTAAGCAAAATGGAGTCACTTCTCAAAGTCTAAAAGTCTTTGATAACCATTAAAGGCTTTCAACCTTCAACCACTAAATGGCTCAAAGTCTTTGATAACCATTGAAGGCTTCCAACTTTCAACCACTTAATCCACAAAGTCTCCAATAACCATTAATGGTTAACCCAAACCCTCCTACATGGTTAAAACATTTGTTTTGACTCAACCTCTACCCAACCCAAGGGTCTCATCAAGCCTTTAATGCTTTGACCATGATTATCTCTTAATCATTTGCACAAAGGTTTATCCTTGCATTAACTCCTAATCCAATGGGTAATCCTAATTTAGACTTGACCCTTAGCCTTTAGATAACCATGAGGTCTTCTCAGGCCTTTAATGCCTCCAACCTCTTCTTTCAACCCAACCCTATGTTGACACTTGTCACCATTTCATTGGTGCAAATTGTGCACATGGATCTCCAACTTTCAAGCTTGACCCTTGATTAAACCCTTCAATCCTGGCCATCCATTGCTCCATTTTTCCTATAAATAGAGCCCATTCCTTCATAATCCAGATCCTGAAAACTTGTATGCATCTAAGCTATAGACATTTTAGAGAGCCTTTTTAGCATAAACAATCTAATCTTTTGTCTTTTGGTTAAAATATATCATTTTAGCAGTAGCATTAGCTTTTTATTTCACATTTAGAGCTATATTACAATCTCAATCCTCCATAAGCATCCATAGTGCAAAAAGCTGCTGAGAGCTACACTATTTTGGAACTTGGAGAGGAGAGGAACAAGGGAGAAGGAGCTAATCTCATGCTAAGAGATAGTTGGAGATGTCTCATTGTCTTTACTTCTTTAGTTAGATTCATTAGCATGTTTTTAGTGTGTCTCTTGGAATGCCTTCATATGTTTTAGTTTTTGATTGACTAACGCTAATGCTTTGTGTGTTTTGTGTTGTTTGATCTTAGACTAACTATTTGTGCCATTTAGGAGGGCATCATTTGGTGAACCCGACGTGAATCGAACAGACAACCTTCTGATCTTGTTTTTGAAAATTAACAATTTTGCTTGTTGAAACTGCCACACAGGTCGCGCTTCGGCGCTTTTGAACACGTTCTAGCGCTATTACAACATTTTGTTTTAGCGCTATTGTCAATATAATAGCGCTAATGAAAAAGTTTTAGCGCTACTGATTCCTTTCTAGCGCTTTTGTCACAGTTCTAGCGCTATTGAAACCGTTATAGCGCTTTTGACCTTTCGGATTTTCCTATTTTTTTAGCACTACTGTGTAAAATAGAGCTTCTGCGACCGCAGACTAGCGCTATTGTATCAATTAGTGCTTTTGTATAAAAAGCAGAATAGTGCTATTGTGACAGAGGGTTGTCCAATTCGCTTTGTAACCCAAAATCAGCATTTAGGCTTGTGTAAGCCCACACTAACATTTGACCATTGACCAGGTGCAGGTTCTAATCTTTTTGTGTGCAGGAGAAGGAGTTAGTAGATGCCATAAAATCTTTCTTTTCACTTTCTTTAAAAAGTTGGTTAAAAAGAATTCATTTTCCCTTCTTGCACAAGTTAAAATCAACCTCACATCTTACTTTGGAGTGCATAAAATGAACCTAAAACTTGTTTGTGGTGCTTAAAAAGAACATTCATCTTTCTTTTATTGCAAAGTAAAAAGAACAACAACTTCAAATTTTGCTTTCATTGCAAGTTAGGGATACATTTTGTTTTGGTGCTTAAAATCAACAAAACAAATTTTCTTTCTTGCATCAAACTTAAAAATTTACAATCCACACTTCAAAATTTTGGTGCAAATAAAATTCATAATCAACTTGTCTCAATTTTGCAAGCAATTTTACTTCAAGCAAAACGTGTTTTTTGTTAAGTTGACCAGGATTTTCGAATTCTAGATTACAAAACACATTGCCTTTGAAGTTAAAAAGAACACCATGGCTGTTGGAGCAACATCTCCAAATAGTTAGATCACATTTGCAAAATTCTGGATTAAAAAGAACAACTGAATTTGGTGTTTGGCACGCTTGTGCACAAAAGTCAGTCGACTGGTCCTACCTCTAACACACACTATCCTCTCCCTTGGCTTTCGTGGTCCTAGGTGCAAGAGAAAAGTGTTAGTAATGCTCACATTTTATTTTTTTAAGAGAGGCCTGCCAAGGGATCGATACTCTTGGGAACGACCTCGAGCGGTAAATCCTTCGAGCCGCTATAGAAATCAGGTGAGAGCGAAAGCTGTAGCCTTGGGTATAGCTGTTCCTACAGTGTAACTGGCCGAAAGGACAAATGGGCCCCACCACCAGTTACAAGGCTCTTAAGTGAGTCACTGCAGAATGAACTTATGTCCAAAGCCATCAAACATGACTAAACACCTTTAAGTAGTAGCCCACCTGTTCTATTGATTGAGGATATTTGAGGTATAATTTAGTGCAAGAGCATAGATGGTTTTGCTCCCAAGATACTCACCATACATATTTCCTTGAGTAGAAACATAGCTTTTTGAAAAGTCACTTGTGGCTTGATAAAAGTGGTGACTCCCCCATCATAGGGATCATCTATTTGTTATACTCGCGCAAGACTTAGTATATCACATCCTTACTTGCCACGGTGGGATTCATAAGGTATGTAGTACCAAAGTCGAAGAAATATCAAGATGTGGGCTAAATTTATCACAACTGGCCATTTGACCTTAGGGATAAAAAGTGTTTGAAGTGTGTTCGTTTTACAGACCTAGTGCGAATTGAGCCGACTTCAGGATTTGGAACTACACCTTAAAATACATCTAAAGGAAGGGTCAGAAACAAGTCCAAGGATTGGGTTGATCTAGACCCATACTCATTTGTGTGCTTGCTTTGTTTTCTTGTCAAGGAAAAAATCAGAAAATCACTTTCAAAAACAAAGTACTCATCCAACATCTGTCAACACAACCAAAAATACCAAAAACAAAGTGCAAACAACACAGAGTCACAACTTTTATGACCATTCTTCACATCTTGCGAAAAAAGAAGTGTCATGAGAATATTACCTTGAAAAGAAGACCGTTAAGCTCAAAGGCTTTGATCAAAAGGAGGAAATTCTTCTATCTCAATAGACAAATCTTTGTCTCACATAGAGTCTTTCTACATCGCATGCGTCTATACCTTCAAGGTAAAACAAACGAATTTGATTCTGAATCATTAAACCGCAGAGCTTTTATGCAATATAGAGCTCTGAGTTATCACAAAAATCAAGGAGGAAAGATTAAATCCCAATTTCTTCCCAAACATTTGTATCACCTACAACACAGCTCGAGAAGTGCCACCAACACCTGAAAGGGAAGAAGAAGAGTTTGTTCCATTTGTGACACAAAGTTTTTATTGAAAGTTGAAAAAACAAAAAATCCAGCATCTTATTCATACATCATTATTCCATCATCAATCCATCCCAAAAACTCTCAAAACATTCAGAGGTTCTTGTCCCAAGATCCCTTTTTAGATATTGCTTGAAATCAAATGCATCACATCACTTTTTAGATTGTTTCTACATCTAGGATAAGCTCATCCTAAGAAACACATCTACGCAGGTTAAAACTAGTTCATGAGTGAATCCTCTCATTACTAGGTAGTTAAATCTGTAACACATCTCAGATTTCTCTGCACCTTATCACATCCAATCTTATCAAAACAAGCAAGCAATTTAAAGAAGGAATTTTGGTTACATCTACCTTAGAGTGCTAGGGACCTACATACCACCAATCCACTAAATCATCCATCCTTCATCAAACAACTCATCATCATCTTCAATCAACTTCAAAAACAAACTTGCAAACAAAATGGCTCAAACCCGATCACGATCAAGGCAACGAGAAATAGAAATTGAGGAAGAAGAGGACAACCTCAATGAATTTCAAGAGGCACTTGGAGGAAATGGGAATGATGAAAACCCAAGTACACCCACTCCTTCAACAATCGAAAGGGTTCAGCATAACCCTCATTTTAACAGATTATTTGATGAAATACTGAGGAGCAACGCAGATGCTCACTTCTTAAAACTCGCTCAAGAAGGAGCCAAACTCCCCTCAGACTTTGATCTTGCCCAATTAAGACAAGCATCAGAAAGACAAAGTCGCCATGAGGAGGAAAGGCGTAGAGATCCCATCAGATATAACATCCCTCGAGGTAACCCACCACCTCCTCCTCCTAATGAAACGGAGATGTTGCGGCAACAAGTCGAGAATCTCGCCCAACAACTTCATAGTGGTGTTAAGACCAATCAATTCTCACTTAACGACATTTGTCCCTATCCGTTTGATAGGAATCTTTATATGCCACCCTTTCCACGCGGGTTCGAAACACCCAAATTTGAAAAATATAGAGGAAAGGGGGATCCCCGTGATCATGTCCGAGAATTTCATTCCGCTTGTCTTGAAGTGGCTTATGAGGACACATACCTAATGTGCCTTTTTCCCCAAAGCTTGGGAGGAACAACCACATCAAGGATCTCGAGATATCAAAAGCCGATATCGCCTCATTGTTTGTGAATCCCTGCACTGGTCAACCCGTAGACCCCCCCAAAAAAAACTTTCTATTAAATGGTGGGATCATTGGTGGATGGTTTTCAACAAACCACCCAACAACAATCTTGATGTCCCCTTCTACTTCATAAAAAAATTGTATGCTGAGTTTGTTTTAGGCAAACATGTGAACTACTTTGACATCCAACCTTTCCAGGGTGTGGGTTTAGGTATGCCCCAAAATAGACCTGGGGCAGTCAGAGTAGTCCAGGGCCCTTATGTCCCCCCTTGTCCTGTTGATCCCCCACCTGCAGTGCAACATCCAGATATCATTTGTGAGGTGTCTTCATGGACCATATCGGCTATTCACTCTTTGAGTAGCCTTTTGGTTTCTCGGGCTGGGTCAGTAGCTCAGCCTACTTTTGATGGTAGCAATACATCTGGTGGTGCTGACACATCATCCTCAGCTCCACACATATGTGTGCCCCATAGTTGTGTCATGTGTGGGCACGTATTCTTGGGTCCAGTTGGACAGCCTATTGATCCTCCTGCAGACAGTGCAGATTATGAGGTACATGAGACGCATGATGCACCAGATGTTATGACACAGACTGCAGGATACCCTGGGGAGTCCTCGCATGCTAGAGGCGAGGAGGCACCATCATCATACATTGATGATGTAGTGGTAAGATTTGTATTTTCACAATTCATGCTATATTTTAAATGAATAGTTATAATCTAGATAATATTAAGTACTAATTTTTATTTACATGGTCTATTTAATAGTTGATGAGCGAGGAGGAGTTGAGACAGATTCAGGAGGGCACTTTGTCGGCCATTTCATTTGGCCTTGATAGCTTGACGATACATATATTATTGCACCTAGTCATTTGTATTTTATTGTACATACATGCTCATCATTTATATTGGTATTAATTAGATTATGTAGTAACTTGCATGTATATCTTATTTTACTCTTGTAGGGCACAAGCAACATGAGTGCGACACAGTGTGATTTAGGATCTAGTAGTGCAGTTGGAGACAAGGGAAAGGTAATTGAATGCAAATATGATTGAATGAATAGTTTAAATAACTTATAGTGATTATACACGTCTAGACATAGATTGATAGTTTCATATACTTGTTGTGTATATGTATAGAGAATTCTTTGCTTCACATCCTTGATGACTACACCCAGTATACTTGAAGATGAAGAAGAAGAAGATATGCCTCAAGTAGATGTGTGTTTATTTTATTTTGTGTTTAGTAGATATAATTTGTTATTATTAGTGACAATTATATGCTAACTTGTATCAATGTCATGTTTCTGAACATACGTAGGTTGTGTATGAAAATATTGAAAACATACCTCCTCTACCGAAGATAGACATCAAGAGTCCTGCAAAGCCGAAGAGAAAACGTGGAGATGAGGTAAACATGAATAGTTCAATTATAGTCCATTTTTATGTTAACTTTTTGAATGTGAATTATATAGTATAACTAATATTAATCGTGGTTTGTTTTTCTTGTGCAAGATCCTTTAGAGCTGAGCAGTGCAACGAAGAGGATCGATTATGATGATCCATTAGCAGCTTAGGATGTTATAGATATTTTTGTGATGCTTACATGTCTAGTTGGCATGTATATTTTGTATATGGACATACATTCACATATTTAGACATACAATTTGTTTGAGTTGGCGTTTATACCTTATTTGTGTATGGACATACATTTGCGATCATTTGACATTTTTATATATACAGAAGTTGATATTTGATCATATAAATTGTTGCTCATCTGTGCATGGTGTTATCATGGAAATATTTAATCTTCATTCCAATAATTAACAATGGTTAATAATGGTTATTTAATGAACAATACAATTCATTTCATTTCATCGTAAGTGTTGTTTGTATAATGAACAATATAATTCATTTAATGAACAATACAATTCATTTAATGAACAATACTTGATACAATTCATTATTACCCTATGCATGGTCCTATTTTTCCCCCCCACTCGGTTGAACACTCGGGGTCATACCCTACTGGCGTCGTCCCTTGAGCACCCTAAGTGCTAAAAATTGTAAAACTTTGAAGGGCCCTAACTTGAAATCCCAGGCACCTGCGAATGATCGGTTTGAACCTATAGGGCCACAAGAGGGATCCCTACAAAATCCTATCTCAGTTTTTCAAGTTTCCCTATGGTTTTATTAGGGCATAAATTTTTCGATTGGCGAAAAAATCATCAGTTTCATTTAATCGAATGTTGTTGCATGGCCAATTTCTCATTCTGCTCGTCGTGATGACAAACCATCAGCTTTGAAATGTCTATTTAGGCATTATTACCCTATGCATGGTCCTATTTTTCCCCCCCACTCGGTCGAACGCTCGGGGTCATACCCTACCGGTGTCGTCCCTTGAGCGCCCTAAGTGCTAAAAATTGTCAAACTTTGACAGGCCCTAACTCAGAATCTGTGGCACCTATGAATGATCAGTTTGAACCTCTGGGGCCATGAGAGGGGTCCCTACAAAAGCATATCTTGGTTTTTCAAGTTTCCCTATGGTTTTATTAGGGCAGCAATTTTTCGGTTGGTGAAAAAATCATCAGTCTCATTCAATCGAATGTTGTCACGTGGCCAATTTCTCGTTCTGCTCATCATGATGATGAACCGTTAGCTCCGACATGTCTAGTTAGGCATTATTACCCTATGCATGGTTCTATTTTTCCCCCCCACTTGATCGAACGCTCAGGGTCATACCCTACCGACATCGTCCCTTGAGCGCCCTAAGTGCTAAAAATTGTCAAACTTTGATGGGCCCTAACTTGGAATCCATGGCACCTACGAACGATCAGTTTGAACCTCTGGGGCCACGAGAGGGGTCCCTACAAAATTGTATCTTGATTTTTCAAGTTTCCCTATGGTTTTATTAGGGCAGCAATTTTTCGGTTGGCGAAAAAATCGTTAGTCTCATTCAATCGAATGTTGTCATGTGGCTAATTTCTCGTTCTGCTAGTCGCGATGACAAATCGTCAGCTCTGACATGTCTAGTTAGGAATTATTACCCCCCTATGCATGGTCCTATTTCCCCCCCCCCACTCGGTCGAACGCTCGGGGTCATACCCTTCCGGTGTTGTCCCTTGAGCGCTCTAAGTGCTAAAAATTGTCAAACTTTGACGGGCCCTAACCTGGAAGCCGTGGCACCTACGAATGATCGGTTTGAACCTCTGGGGCCATGAGAGGGGTACCTACAAAATCCTATCTCAGTTTTTCATGTTTCCCTACGGTTTTATTAGGGCAACAATTTTTTGGTAGGCGAAAAAATCATCGGTCTCATTCAATCGAATGTTGTCGCGTGGCCAATTTCTTGTTTTGCTCGTCGCGATGATGAACCATCAGCTTCGACATGTCTAGTTAGGAATTATTACCCTATGCATGCTCCTATTTTCCCCCCCCACTCGGTCGAACACTCGAGGTCATACCCTACCGACGTCGTTCCTTGAGCACCCTAAGTGCTAAAAATTGTCAAACTTTGACGGGCTCTAACTCAGAATCCGTGGCACCTGTGAATGATCGGTTTAAACCTACAGGGCCACGAGAGAGGTCTCTACAAAATCCTATCTCTTTTTTTTCAAGTTTCCCTACTGTTTTATTAAGGCAGCAATTTTTCAGTTGGTGAAAAAATCATCATTCTCATTCAATCGAATGTTGTCACGTGGCGAATTTCTCGTTCTGCTCATCGCGATGATGAACCGTCGGCTCCAAAATGTCTAGTTAGGCATTATTACCCTATGCATGCTCCTATTTTTCCTCCCCACTCGATTGAACGCTCGGGGTCATACCCTACTAACGTCATCCCTTGAGCGCCCTAAGTGCTACAAATTGTCAAACTTTGACGGGCCCTAACTCGGAATCTGTGGCACCTACGAATGATCCATTTGAACCTACGGGGCAACAAAATGGGTCCCTAAAAAATCCTATCTTGGTTTTTCAAGTTTCCGTAAGGTTTTATTAGGGCAGCAATTTTTCGATTGGCAAAAAAATTGTCAGTCTCATTCAATCGAATGTTGTCGCGTGGCCAATTTCTCATTCTGCTCGTCATGATGACAAACCATCAGCTCTGACTTGTCTAGTTAGGCATTAGTACCCTATGCATGCTCCTATTTTGCCCCCCCACTTGGTCGAATGCTCGGGGTCATACCCTACCGGCGTCGTCCCTTGAGCACCTTAAGTGCTAAAAATTGTCAAACTTTGACAAGCCCTAACTTGGAATCTATGGCACCTATGAATGATCCGTTTGAACCTACAGGGCCACGAGAGGGGTCCCTACAAAAGCCTATCTCAAAATTCATGGCCCTAACTTGTTCAATGAAAAATATAGATAAACAAGCATTACACTGTAGACACATAATGATCATCAATATTTCCATGTATTGTATACATATAATTACCATTACACTTGCATGTGACATCCATGAAGGGATATGCAAACATGATTTTTTTTTCATTATCAATACAACTACACCAATGTACTCATGTACAGATACATTGTATATAATCAATATAACTAAACCAATTTGCTCATGGACATTGTATATCATCATAATAAAGTTACATCAATTCACATCCATATACAAATACAACATCCCACTTCATCTGCATCAGACATCTTGATGTCCTAAGAGAAAAGCTTACGTACAACAATGCTTGCATATAAATGAAGACCAAAATAAGTAACCTTTTTATGCGGAATGAATGTGCTACAAGAAACAAATTATAACACTTAATACAAATTAGTTTGTCAAATTCTAAATAGATCATTTGAAACACTTTTAAGACATACAAGATTGTATAATTACAAAACTTACCAGTTTCTTTGCAAAGTATACAAGCATAACTTTGAAGAAAGACGCATGTTGATTAAAGCCCTTCTCAATGCATTTCTCTGCGTGGTTGAAGATGATGGTAGATATGGTCATTTCTAAATAGAAATACATTCACTTGATTTAATGTTTATGCACAAAATTTAATCTCATTAATGCACAAAGGAATATGTACCATCACCAAGAGAGGGTCTTGTCAACGGTGAATGATCTAGCATGAACCTGTATTTTTAAGAATTGTTAGTCTACACATAAAATGCATGGATGAACATAAAGGCTTTATGATAATAACTTCAACTGAAATGCATGATAATAAATGAAATGGTGGGATTATATACCATAAAAATACGTCCCTTCAAATTATATCAACAGAACCCACTATGTTGACGCAAAAAACATAATGTGATACTATTGTATATCATCAAAAAAGACCTGCATGAGCATAAAGGTTTTGCGATAATTATATCATCAAAAATTGTCAAATAGTGTTCTCTAATAACAAAAATTGTAAAGAGACTCAAATGCATGATAATAAGTCATGTTAAAAAAATACATCCCTTCCAATTATATCGAGTGTACCTGCTATGTGCATGCAAAAACCGTGTTGCCAAATAAAAACGTTCATCAATAGACCTGCATTTTGAACACGTCCTTAATATAAACGTAACAAACTTGAACATTAAGGTTTAATGATCATTGTTTGAAATGAAATGCATGATAAAAAAATAAGGCACCATTAAAGACCTACTACTCAAGTATGCCTGAAGGGTCATCTCTTTTCTTAAGAGTATCCAGTATTGCTTCATGATCAGTAGTAGTCACTGTCCATAGCTCTTTGGTCTTTGGTTTTATTTGATGCTTCAACAACTTGACATTTGTAGATATAATAAGGTGTGAATACATTACAATGGTTTTATGTCTCTCATAGTCTTCAAATGCAGGTATGCCATTCTTTCTAATCATGTATGTTCACAACCAAGTTCCCACAACAACAACTGAACCTGTAGGATATGTGAACCCATTATCATTTGTCATTGGTTGTGTTAGCTTTTGTTTTCCCTGTACACATCGTGCCAACCAATACTCTGATCTCTCTTCATTCCCTTGTGGTGCAACAACTGCAAAAACATGTCTTGGATGTACAAGATCTGATAGACGGTCATACTCAAGTGAACTTTCCATGTCATTGTTTGACAAGGATGTTGTTTGAGATAAAGGAGTTAGATATTGGGGAACCCACGTATCAACCCACTCACTTGACTCATACTGATCCCAATCACACTGAACACAACTTTGACAAAAACAAGCCAATGCTTGTGTTCAAATGGTCCATGTACTTGCATCTGAGATGAGAAATGAATGCATCTTTGAAGAATCTTTAATTGTTTGACAATCCAATCTATCTCCCAATGTGTCCTCCTCAGCCAACCAAAAGAATTTGGTCACTGCTGAATCAAGAGTACCTCCATGTGACAATGCCGAACTACACCAATCAACAATATAACGTGCATCAGAGAAATTTACACCTAAAATCCTCAATTGCTCCTTAACTAGAGCTCTCTTCAAACATGCACCTGCTCCATCATGCTCCCCCTTCCCATTCTCTGCCTCAAAAAAACACCAAATGTGAGGTTTACGCCTCTCTACATGCATTCTACTCAACCAATAAAACATACGGGCATTCCTAAATTGACCTGTACAGTTATCTGACCATATGATATGTCGATCAATTGCAATATCTTTCTCATGCAAGAACTCAAAAAAAGTCTTGAAAGAATGTTGCACATACTCGGAGGAGTGTGATCTATCATCACTCATATAAAAATGATACTCCCTGATTATCTTCCTGTCCTCTTCTGTACTATCAGGAGCATGTCTATATGTAATGTGAACAAAAATAACAATCTGGATTGAATTGTCACTAATACATTTGGACTAGATTTTCAACTGAGGTTTCCGACGGAGAAGGTATATTGTGGCCAAATTTGATTTTTTTTGAAAAAATGCCCACATTCGTCATAATTCCGACGGAAATTTCCCATTTGGTTTCGACGAAGAAGGCATTAGCAATGAGAATTTTCTTTTTTTCAAAAAAGTGCTCGAGTTCGTCATAATTCCGACAACAGCGGCCATTACAAAATAAAAAAAGAGGCGGGGAATTCATTTGTGATTTGCAATCCCATGTAGGTGTCCGTGGCGACTTCAACCCCCAAGAACATCAAACCCATGTTGAAGGCAATCCCACATAGGAGGTAGATTCAAATTGCCCTAGTTTTTAATTTCATGTTGTAAAAAATATACATGTGGTGGTTAATTGTCCTAGTTTAATCTCGTAAAACCATAGAACTGTGATTGAGGAGTGAGCGTTCAATTTTGTAGCAGCAATCCCTTCCTCTTGTATATGCGCGTGTTGATTGCAACATCATATCAAACAATTCACAAGCCTTGTCCATGTTTCCACATTTTGCATTCATGTCAAGCAGGGCATTACAACACCTAACAAAATTCCTCTATCCGTTATGCTTTGATGGATGTCCATACCCTGTTCCAAAGCTCCCATTTTTGCACAAGCAGGGAGGATGCTGGCAAAGGTTGTGGAATTTGTGTTTATGCCTTCCAATTTCATTTGCTTGAAAGTGTCTAAAGCCTTTTCGACAAATCCATTTTGTGCATATCCAACAATCGTTGCAGTCCATGAGACAACATTTCTTTCAGGTATTCTATCAAATAGTTCATGTGCCTTGTCTATGCTTCCACATTTTGCATACATGTCTACCAGGGCAGTTACAACTACAACATCTGACAAAATTTCTCTATCCTTTATGCTTCGATGAATGTCCATACCCTGTTCCAAATCTCCCATTTTGGCATAGGCAGGGAGGATAGTAGCAATGGTCGTGGAATTTGGCTTTACACCTGCCGATTGCATTTGCTTGAAAGTTTCTAAAGCCTTCTCAACAAATCCATTTTGTGCAGTTGCAACTACATCTGACAAAATTCCTCTATCTTTTATGCTTTGATGGATGTCCATACCCTGTTCCAAAGCTCCCATTTTGGCACAGGCTGGGAGTACACTGGCAAACGTAACTAAAGAAATGCAATGATCAGCTCCAAAGACATCAAACCACTACTAACAAAACTGAGAGTCTAAAATATGATAGGGAATAGTGTGAGCTGTCCTGAAATAAAATATTTTATTTTCAATTTCAACTAAAACATAATTACTCAGCCATTTAATGTTATTAATAAGTGTTTAATTTATGAAAGAGATAAATGGCTGGCCACAAGTACATGAGTTAGTAAATGCATACAAATAAGTCAATTTGATATTCAAAACTATCTACAATGAATTCAATTCTTGTCCATTAGTCATTTATGTTTGCAATAAGCATCTTTCTTCGTTTTTCTTAATCTTTATTCATAGTTATGTGCATATTTCATATTCTATAATTAGGATATCAATTGCTATGGCTGAACACTAGCATGATGTTTGTGTTGTGGTATAGATGCATGGAAACATAATTATGGGATTGTTATATTATAGAGATCATAAATCTAGATATCGCATATTAGTTCTAGCTCTTCTTGGATTGAGTCTAAAGTTGACATACAGTCATAAAGCCATTATTAGCAGATCTATCCATTTCTAGTAAAGACAATTGAGAAAGTCATTTTGATATTAAGAGTTTCTTATCCATTTACCTATTGATAATTATTAAGCCATAATATTTAGGTCTATTTATCTCTCTTGCAAAACCTCTATAAGTGTCCTAGATTGTCCCTACTACTCACTCTTCAATGAAATAGTGGAGTTCTAAATATTTGTTGCACAAGATGGTGTTGAACGTATCAACAAGGCTAGCATGGAAGGCATGTTCAAGCTTCCACTTGTACAACTTACAACAAATGATTTGTTGATAGAAGAAATTCTTGAAATAGGAATACAATCGAAAGACAAGTAAGTACATACAAACCTCCTCAGTTGAAAGTAAAATCTATGTATAAAAAGAGTACATTGAATCCCAATCCATAAACACAATAGAGATACCGATGGAGACTTAATTGGATGTAGCATGTCACACCAAAGTTGTTAGAGTATGCTAAGCTAGTACATAATGTTTCCTAAAGCCACATTAGTATTTTACCCAGATCATTATCTACAAAAACTAACTATAGTAATCCTTTTGAGGATTCATTTCATGGTGCTAGATCTTCTTTTAGTTCCACTTCTTGTTGGAGAAAAGAATAGTTATTTCTTGAGGTAGATGAATATCACATCAACAAAGGACAAGACCCTTTCTAGAATATAACAAATTCTACTCCAACAAAAGATCATGGGGGTTTCACTAGAGATATTGAATAAGAAATAGACTTCTACTACTGCATTAAAAACATTGGCATGTTCTTCATTTATTGATGTAAACTCTCTGTGACACCACCACAACCAACAAAGGTGTAAAAAGTTGTTTGCAATGCATGGATTTTTAGGATTGTCCTTTGAGAAAACAGAATTAAAGTATGGAAGCAGGATCTGCCAGCTCCTGAGGGAATCTTGATGAAAAATAACTGTAAAATATTTGGGCGAGCTTATATGCAAAAAATCATGCTTCCTAATGGGTTTATGTACATAAATAAGCATGAATTAAGTGGTAAAGGGGCTTCTGGAAACAAGAGGGACAGAGAGGCAATGGAAGTGAAAACTTCTAGTGTTCTGTCTGCTCCATCTCAGAATGGGAATGGTGAAGGTGTTGTAAGAGGAGTTGAGAAGGGTGTTAGAAGAAGTGGGGGTGTTTACATTCCCCCATTTAAGCTGGCTCAAATGATGAACTATGTGGAAGACAAGAGCAGTGTGGAATACCAGCGCATGACATGGGATGCCCTTCAGAAGAGTATCAATGGGTTAGTAAATAGGGTAAATGCATCTAACATCAAGAACATCATTCCAGAGTTGTTTGCAAAGAATCTCATCTATGGGAGGGGTCTATTTTGTAGGTCTTGTATGAAATCCCAAATGGCATCCCCTGGATTTATAGATGTTTTTGCTGCGTTGGTTGTTGTGGTAAATACAAAATTTCCTAAAGTTGACAATCTGCTTTTGCGAAGAATTATTTTGTAGCTTAAGAGGGCATACAAATGCAATGACAAGCACATGTTGATAGAAGCAGCCAAATTCATAGCTCATTTAGTGAATCAAAAAGTTGCACATGAGATCGTTGCCTTGGAACTTCTCACCCTTTTACTAGAGAACCCCATAGATGACAGTGTAGAGGTTGTTGTTGGGTTCGTGAAAGAATGTGATTCTTTGTTGCAAGACCTTTCACCCAAAGGTCTCTATGGGATTTTTGAAAGATTTAGAGGTATTCTCCATGAGGGGGAAATTGAAAAATGAGTACAGTTTTTAATTGAAGGCCTTTTTGCAATTCTCAAAGCTAAGTTCGAGGGTCATCCAGCTGTGCGTCCAGATCAGTTAACACATGAAGTTTTCTTAGAAGATGAACTTGATCAAGAAGCTAGTTTGGATGTTTTCAAGCCAAATCCTGATTTCTTAGAGCATGAGGCAACCTATGAAAAACTGAAGAAAGATATCCTTGGAGATGCTTCTTCAGATGAAGCAGATTGTGATAATACTAGATGAATGAATCTTGTTATTTATTGAGTATTTCTTGTTTTCCATGTTGTGTGATGTACCATAAGAAAACTAGAAATCTAAATTCAATAAGATGCTCTATTCAATGATGATAATTTCTATTTTCTTGCTTGTGAAGAAAGACCATGTCAGACAATATCAATGAACAACAAAATAAGCAGACAATTGCTAGATTGTGGTCTAACTTGAAAAGAAAAGGTGATGGAAAATGTTATTGTCCATGCAAAATTTGTAAGGGGTTAAAGACTAGAAGACTTCTAATCAAAATAGCGAAGAAACATTGTAGGCTACATGGTCACATTGAAGGTGGACATGATTATCATCCATTGGTAATTTTTTCATTATATCGTGGTGATAATTTATATACATAATAAATCACGTGATGATGAGATCATGATCATGGTTTATTTATGTTTATCAATTTTATATAGGTCGAGCACCCTGGAGCACATGGTATGGATCAACACAATCGTGAGAATATGGTTTTCAAAGTGGATGAACATGGAGGCGTGAATATCGAAGCTAAAGATAATTACCCCATGGAAGATGATGATCATGAGCTAGAAAACACAATTGAAGATGATGGTACAAATACATTGATCCATGACTCATTTAGTACTCGTGCAGCTGATCATGATGATGAAGATGACCTTGATGTTGTTCATGATGTCCCTCTACTTGAGAAGGCATTCGAGGCCCTTTACGAAGGCTCACAGACAACTCTTCTCTCCGCTGTATTGTTGTTGGTGAACTTGAAGGTTATGAATGGTTTATCCAATATAATAATGTCACGTATGTTAAGGTATGTCATATATGTCATAATAAACTGTGAATCATGTTGTACCATTAATATTATTTATTATAACAAATTATATTTTTTCACTGTAGATTGATAGGTGAGTTTTTGTTACCACCATCAAATATTCTACCTCGCTCATACCGAGAATTATCTGCCATTATGAAAGATATTGGAATGGAGGTATCAAGCAATAGATGCTTGTCCCAATGATCATGTCATATATCACAAACAACATGAATTTTGAACTGAATGCCCTGAATGTCAACTCAGTAGATATCGAACAGATCAAATAACAAAAAGGGTTCCTCACAAGGTTCTTCGCTATATTTCCATTATTCCATGTATGCAATGATTATTCAAGTGCACTAGCTTGGCACAATTTATGGATTACCATGCACGCAATAGAAGTTGAGATGACATTATTCGAATGCCTATGGATGGTTCAGCATTTATGGACATAGAGGAAAAGTGGCCACGCTTTAAAGAAGAACCTCGTAATCTCAGGCTTTCATTGGCAGCGGACGGTGTCAATCCATTTGGAGAGATGAGATCTGTTTACTCAGTGTGGCCTATTTTTGTTATCAACAATAACATTCCTCCATGGATTTCAATAAAGAGGGACCACATAATGTTGGCAATGATTGTTCTAGGTATTTTATCATTTAAATATAGTCGTCTAAATTTAATTATAAATATTGCAGTAAAATGGTCATAATAATTATGTAATGTTTTTGTTCATTCGATTAGGTAAGTACCAAGTTAAAGATATGAATGTATATATCAAGCCTCTTATCAATGATTTGCAGGAGTTTTGGAGTGGTGTCACTATGTATGACATCCCTAGACCAATAGGACAAAGACAATTTCAATTCCATGCGATGCTTCTATGGACAATACACAATGCCCCGGGGCTAACACATTTTTGTGGTATGTTATAGTGTTTAAATTGTGCATGAACATTATAATTCAAAAAATTATCATATTTAATCCAATTATACATTATCTTGTAGGTCTTCAAACAAAGGGAAAATTTGCATGTCCTGTTTGTGGTCCAAAGATGAAATCTCGTCATTCAAAAAGTTTAGGAAAGCAGGTGTTTGATGAGTATAGGCACTTTCTCCACAAAAATCATAAGTATCGAAATACTAAAAAACATCTTTTCAATGGGAAAGAAGAGAATACATCAAAGCCACGAAGAATGACACCTCACCTATGGAAGTTGGAATATAATAGAATTAATCATCAACGTAATGCCATTCCATCTATTGGTTTGTCATAAAACATCTTTTCTATTTTGTTTTGTTTATTGATGATGTGATTGATGATCGTGAAGGTCGTGAAGGCATAAATGACAACCTTCCTAAGGGAATAAAAATTTATCCCCGACAATTTAGTAGGTTGCCCTACTACGAGCAGTTACAAATTGTTCATTTGTTTGATAGTATGCATATTGGAAAGAATATAACAGAGACAGTATGGAAAATATTGGATGGAAGGCGTGACAAAGAAAAAATTGTCAAAATATGTAGTGACATTCAGGATTCCAATCATGCAATGATAAATGTCATTCAATCAAATAGCCATGGAGACCAGATTAATATAAGTGAGCTTCCTTGGTTATTAACGGACCAACAAAGCAATGCTATAAAAGAAGTCATACGAAAAATTCGATTTCCCACAGGATTTGTTGCGAACATAAATAATCTCATATCAAAGAAAAGTGAATTTGGGCCAGGGATGAAAACACATGATTGGCATACCTTCATTAAGGTAATTCATGTTCTTGTGTTTTTAGTATGTATTTACATATTGCACATACGTGTACTTTTCATTATGTTACAAAAAAATGAAAAGATAATTTTATAATTGTTGCAGTATGTTCTACCTCTATCTCTCCCAGACGACTTCGACAATAATGTCAAGCAAGTCATATATGATCTTGGAAAATACATGAGGTAAGTAGTGATATTTGTTTAGTTTTTTGTATAGATATTATATTTGCGATTTGTTTTACTTGTTATGTTATATATTTTTTTGCGTCTTGAATACCTTGTAGGTGGTTGTCATGTAAAGAAATCCATAAAGACGATATAAAATATTGGAAGGGAAAAATTCCTCATTTAATGTGTGAAATGCAAAAGTGTCTACCTCCAGCTTTTTTCAATGCACAAGAACACTACCTCATACACCAAGTTGAGGAGATTGAATTGTGTGGACCTGTACACACTAGATCAATGTGGATGGTTGAGAGGCACTTGAAATTTTTGAAGGCTTTGGTTTGACAAAGAGCACATCCTGAGGGTTCTATGGTGGAGGGATATATGGTATACCAGACTATGGTGTACATTTCTGAATATCTTCCTAAGTTTGCAGCAAAGATCCACATGGATCGCATTTGGGATCCCAACACCATTAACAAATTTGAAGGGGAGTACTTGACGGGGAAAGGTAGATTGAGGAAAGTGAGAGGTAATTATAAGATGTTATTGTATTTAATTAATTCTTAATCTCCAAAATAAATCGATTGTAAGATGTCTATTTATTTTTTGTACAGTTGGTCGAGAGTGGGATGCACTACATTTGTATATTGCAAACAATCTTGATTGGATGATAGTATGGATTGAACATTGTCAACATTCTAGATGCGCGTTAACATGGGAAGGTGTGGCTTCATTGGTTAAAGAAGCACATCGTAATGGAGATTCCAATGTTACGCAAAGGGAAATTGATTTAGCATATGGTTTAAGAGATAAACAGGTACGTATAAATTTATTAATCACCCATATGTTTATCAACTCACAATGCAATAAATTTTACATGTTTGACATATCACAGGTCAAACACCACAACGCTATGTGCTGCAATGGTCATAAGTTTCGCATAAAAAAGTTGGATGACACGAAGAAAACTTGTGATTTTGGCATCACTGCAGTCTTTGAGGTGACAAATATTTCATCGAGAAATGACATTCATCCTCAACATTCTCAAAATTGATACTATGGCATTTTGGATGATATACTTGAGTGTGACTTTAATTCCTTCAAATTAGTTTTGTTCGTCATCAAATGGTACAGGCTACGATTGAATAAAAATGATTCTGATAGAACTATTATTGAACATGATAATGGTTTTATAATGCTAAATACAAGGTCATTTGAACCAGTTTGGGATGAGCCCTATGTTCTTCCAAGCCAGTGTGAGCAAGTATTTTACTCAGAGGTTCCACATAAACCAGGTTGGTCATTTGTTGCTAGACATGATCCAAGAGGAAGGCCGATAAAGTATAATGTGAGAGAAGAAGAAGATACCGAAGAAGTAGAAGATGAAGTGGATGATGATCACGATCGACAGTTTCTCAATGATGATGAAGAAGAAGAAGAAGAAGAAGAAGAAGAAGAAGAAGAAGATGATGATGATGATGATGATGATGATGATGATGATGGTGATGGTGATGGTGATGGTGATGGTGATGGTGATGGTGATGGTGATGGTGATGGTGATGGTGATGGTAGTGATGGTGATGGTCATGATGGTGATGATGATGGCAAAGATGTTGATGATGACAATGACGACGATGAGGATGAGGACGAGGATGAGGATGACGACGACGATGACGACGACGACGACGACGACGACAAGGATGATGATGATGATGATGATGATGATGATGATGATGATGATGATGATGATGGCGATTGTTTATTACCTATGTGATGGATGGTGATTTATGATACATATGTAATGGATTACATGTCTATGATGACACATGATATGTGATGCTAATTATGATGCTCAATTACATATATGATGACACATCATGTGATGCTTATGATAAGTATGTATTTATTGTTTATCAACTTACAAATGTAGTAATGCTTATGATTCTCAATTGATGGTGTTGATTTCAGGTATAGTCCCTGTGTGACGATGTCACCCTTGGTGGGAACAGGTCGTTGACTACAGACTTCGTCAACCATTTAGTTGAGGATCTTGCATAGTATACATAAAGTAAAGGTAAGGAATTAAAAAGATTACAATAATTTTGATGACAACATCTTTTTATTATTTAATACTCTTTTTGTCTACAAAGTTCATGTTGTGTACTATTTAATTTCGCTAATGTTTTTTATACTTTTTCTTTGTCACCTCCTTTTTGGCTTCATTATAAGCCTTTAAAATTGTCTCCAACTTGACTTGGAGATCAGATTTTTCCTTTGCTTCTTTCTCTACTACTGCCACATTAAACTTTGCAGTTTCTAAGACTGTACTGGCAGCTTCTACCACCCCTATATCCTGGACTCTTTTTACTATCATACCTCCTAGAAGATTAGATCCTGAGGTATCTTTCCTTCTTCTAATTTCATCCCTCTTGAGGGACCACATGATCAGAGAAGCATTATCTTTGCTAAATGTCACTCCCTTCATTGGCTTGGTTTCTTTTCTAACTACTTCAAGAACCAATGCATTTTCTATATCCCATTCAGGGAGGATTAGAACACTAGCCTTTGACACCATCTCTCTTCCAGCTTCAAGAGTGATAGCTTTGAATTCAGCCATCATTTCTTGTTTAACTTCTTCTTCCACTGAATTTGTATCTTTGTGAGGCTACTCATTCATTCTCTTTTCACATCTAGCCTTGAATTGTTCAATGTTTTGTTTCCATACAAATTGCATGAAAGCCCCTGTTGTGACAAAATTGCTGTCTGCTAGAAACTCTTCACTAGCTTGTTTGACAGTGAGGTCTAATTCCTTTCCCTTTAGCTCACCATCAGTTTTATTCATTTCAGCACTAGGTGGCACTTTCGACATTCCTTCTTGGGTCTCATCATAGGTGTATGCAATTTCACCGAGACTCCCTAACTGTAGCAATTGTCCGGCCACTGCTTGCTCATCTCCTATGTGAATAGGAGATTGAGATGGAGAGTATTGAGGCTCATTAGTTTCAACTTCCTTCCCTACTCTTTTCCTTTTAGGGGAATCTTGAATATCAATGACATCTTCAATGGCCCTTTTTCCTCTTGAAGTGGAAGGCTCACTTGTCATTGGCATCATCACAGTATATTTAGATTTTTTATGCATCATATAATTACTAGGTGGGATAGCCTTAGCAAAGGTAGGCTTAGCTAAGACCAATTTAGCCCTATCAGGATCATTTTGCATTATAGCCTCCCTTTTTTCTTTCAGGGTTTGCATTAGGTCTTCAAAATAAAGAATTAAGAATTTAACCTTCTCTTCAAAAGGGGTAAAACTAGAAAAAGGGTCATAGGTAGAATCAAATTGATGAATAAAATCAAGTCCTCTTTTGTATGCAACCCACTTCTCCTTTCTTAATTCCTGCTCGTCTAAGCTGAATTCATTTCTAATTAAATCTTCAGGAAATTGAAATTGGTGAGGCCTACTTTTACATACTGCCCTCTTTTTGAACATGCCATTGAAGAAATCCTTAGGGTCTGCACACCTTGAAATTGCAGTTGACAACATATATGGCTTAAATAATTCTTCAAAGTATTTCCAGCCACCTTTGGTAATTACAAAATGATGGGCCATGGTAATAGTTGGGAAAATGGTCCCTTTACCCCTATTGGTCAGCTCCGCCTCTTGTACTCCTCCAATCTGTCTCAACACTTCTGCAATCCCTATCTTCAATGGGACCTAATAGGGCAGTAGATAGGGGGTTCCTCTGAAGCTATATACTCTGAAAATAGTAGAAACAGGATAAAAATACATGTCTCCCCAGTTGTGAACAATCTTGATATCTTTTGCAAACTCTTTAGGCCTAAGGAATTCCAAAAGAACCTCAGGAATCCTAGGGTTTTCTGCACATAAAAGAACTATAATCTTAGATGCAAAGCATCTACCAAACTTTAGAAAACTAGAATCCTCTCTATCCCAAGATAGAACAGTGCTCCAAAGTTGCATAGGCATCTCCTCTTTATCTTTAACCTTGACCAAATTCATATCTTTTGCAAAATAATCAGCACCTTTGAACAAAAACATGTGCATTAACAGGGAGTACCATCCAAATGGCCTATCCACCTTACCATTTTTAATCCCTACAAGCCCTGCATGAATAGCATTAGTGAGGTATGGGGCAAAATCAAATGTTATTGCTAGGGAAGGGTTTAGAATTTGGGCAATCATCAGCATATAATGGGTTGGCATATGTTTCTCAACATCTTCTCCAAACATCTGACACTGTGTCCAATACATACCCTTCACTCTTAAAGTAAACAAATTCAGGGAAAATGGTTCCATTGTACTGGGGCCTACAACTGTTAACCCTCCTATTTTAACAAAGAATTCTCTCAATGGGCCACTCCTAAGATGATCTCTTTATGCATTGTAGACTTGAGCTAATGCTTCAAAATCAATAGGCTCGAGATAATTTGAAGCTTCACTAAGCTTTAAAATATTTCTAAACTCATCATCTTTGATTTCAACTAGGGCTGATCCCTTTATAATTCTGATACATTTGGTAGCAGGGTCATAATTCTGTGTGATCAGGGTCAACAAATCTACATCCATGAACACACTAGGGACCACAAGCTTCCCCACATCCAGTTCCCAGATGCTATTCAAAGGGGCGGGGGCATGTCTTTGACCAAAACCAACTTTAAAAAGACTTAGACCTGATATCCCTATTTCGGGGTCCCTTAACCAATTTCCTTTGTCATACAGGCCATCCCCAATTTTCAAACGAGGGTTTTTTGGTACTAACTCTTTGGCCCTAGCCTCGACATTAGCTGGCATGGTTAATTGCTCTAGAAAGTCATCGCATATGTTTTTGTCCTGATAGTTCACCTTTCCTGTCAATTCCCGTTTGGGTGCCATTTTGAAAGTATGCAACTATGCCAATTATCAATCAAAGTAGTTCTTTAACAGAACAAAACCAGAATTCAACAATTTTCAAGCAATGGGTAAGCAAAGAACAAGAAAACCTGATTTTGGCTTGAAGAATTCTGCTTTGCACCAACTTTCTTTGCAACAAATTCTTTGAAATGATACCTTCATTCAATTGATGCGAGAGTATATACGACAATTGGGCTTCTTAACTGTGAAATTAACACCACATGCTTTGGTCATCCCTTCAAAATTGAATTCATGAAAGAATTCAAAAATTTGGCTCCAACGGGTCAAAACTATCCTGAGTATTTTTTCTTTTCACTCTTTTGCTATTTCGCAGAGCATAAAACCCTTGCATGTTCATCTAGCAAAGTCACACCAACTATCCGATCAGATAGAACTTACACTACTTTTACCTTTTGACTTTTCCTCATCCGACAATGGGCTAAAATTCCTTTCGCTATTTCGCAAACGGTAACCATCATGCACTTTAACCTAGTGAAACCGCGCTAGCCATCCGATCAGATAGAACTTGATCAGTCTTTATCATGTCTTGACATGACAGTTTACCTCACTAACCGCGCACCAAGCGGTTAAGGCTAATAGTCTTCGCTGTTTTGCGAACGGTAACTGTCCTGCTCCTTCGGGCTGTGAAATAGCGCCCACCGTTGGATCCTCCTCGAAATACCCACTCTTTAACAACTTTAATTCGGTAGATGTGGGCCCTCTAATTCAGCGCTATCCACCCTGGCATTTGATCTCCTAAGAAACCGACATGGCAACTTCTTACTTGCCGAAAAACTTCCATGGGATCCACTTCTAAATTGCCACCTGTGCTTGACAAGTCACCTCTTCATTGGTGGTATAATTCAATCTATCTGTTGGGCCCACCACCTGGTCACCAAGTTTATTCTTTGATTTACTTAACCTCAAGGCCACGTGTGACTTTATGATTTGCCACCTAAACCACCTGGACCGCTAACTGGACTGCCATGTCATTTTGCTACTTCGCGAAGGCTAAATCTCGAGCACCTTTTGGTCGTGAATCAACGCGGGTTGTTGATCATTCTTTGAACCAACCACTCTTTACTCTTTGGAAAACCTGCCTGCTTCTGGGACCCGCCACTTTTCGCTATTTCGCGGAGGGTAAAACTTGATCGTCTTCATCCCATGAAACCATGTGATCCGTCCGATCAAAAGAGAAATGATCGGTCTTTAACTTTGTCTTTACTACCGCATGGACCCACTTTCCTTTTTGCCATTTCGCAATAGGTAACTCGCGATCATCTTCATCCCACAAAATAATGCGGGCCGTTAGATCTAAGGGACTTGCACTGCTTTTATTCCTTCTATTGACCACCTCACCCTGGCCTACCATCTTTTCACTGCTTTGCAATAGGTAAACCACGAGCATTTCCTGGCTACGAATCAATGTGGGTCGTTGGATCAACAAAGAGTTGCACGACACTTAGAGGGGCCGATAAACATTAGAAAAAAGGCAAAGTAATAGGCGTATAAAATTTAAAATATTTAAGGGACTGCCTAGGTAAATAACAATGGGGGGGCACTTCTCATGACAAACAGATCCATCACTTAAGTGGTAAAAAGTAACGTAGAATTAGAACCAGGTTTTTACTCAGACAACTTGAAGGTTAAAACTTAAAACCCTTAAACCTTCCCATTGGCTTACAACAAAACAGAGGTAACAAGGCCAATACCAGACTCAAAATTTCAACAAAATTAGCCAATTATGGACTGAGAACATCCATTTTTTAAAACAGTGATAACAGGGCCATCTCTTTCGGTGAGTCTTTTTGCATCGATAGTGTTATATCCTCGAAGACCTTTTCTTGTCAATGAGAACCATCTCCACTTTCCTCAAAATCTTTTATCGATGGAGTTACTGTCTTCGATGAGTCCTTTCTCAAGTTGATCGGCATTTTCTTTCTTCGATGCCCCTTTTATATCGACGAGACATTGCTGGGTCTCATCGATACTGTTTGAATCTTAGATACTTCGATAGAATGCTTTTAGGCTTGTTTGATAACTTATGCATTATTACGGTATCAATGAAAATGATGATTTCTTCCAAAGAGAGATGGCTTCTATGATTTAATTTCTCAAATCAAGATATTTTACTTAAATCAGATTTGATGCTCAATAGAATGACTGCACTATCACCAATCTATCTTGAAGATTTGACTACTCTTTAGATTATGATTATGACTGTCATGATATTTCATGAGACTGCTCTATCCCCATGTGAAACCCTTTGTTCCCACAAATCAATGCTTTGAACTTGACTGCAACTTTATAGTGATCACTGTCTTTGTACAATAAGCTTGCCACTTTCTCAACTTTTGATATATTGGAGGCTCCTTGGATGGTTTCTATCTTATAGTCACAATACCTTGCTATAATTTGCAGCTATTGTATGTTTATTTGTTTTCCACTCTTAACTCATAGTTCAACCGAATATGGTTCATCTTGGAATCAATGCACATCGGTTATAATCAGATTATAACCAGTCTCCATGGTTGCAAGACCTAAAGAAGGATTCTTATCATCAATTAGATGAATAATTTTGGGAATATAGAAAGACAAAAAAATATATTAGAACCGTATTTTTTGTTGAGTCATAATATGATGTGTTAATTTAGCTAAATAAGGGAACCAATGTTGTATTAGGTTTAATTCCATGATGATAGTTGAAGCTTGTTAGAGATAGGGGATTTTTAGTAGTTGGCTTGTTAGGTTATGTCACAATCCTATGAAGGTCCTTATAAACCATTAATGTCAGTAGACATGAGACTGTTATGTAACGAATTGGATCAGCTAAACCTAGAAGTTCTGTAACCAATGAATCAACTGACTCAAGTGTATGTTAATTATCTTATGATGGTCATTTATGACCGTTATTCTTAGTAGACATTAAGCAGTTCACTAGATAGTTGGTTAGTAAACCAGTGAGTTAGTTGGCTCAAGTGTATGCCAGATGTGGAATATTACATGTGGTATTAGAGCAACCAAGTTCGACATTGAACCTCAGGCTTTCCACCTATAAACAAAACTATATACATATGCAGGCGCACCATGGTTGAGATAATATGCAGGCACACTATATACAAAACTATATTCGCAAGTAAATCTTTTATTCAAATCCACAATATGAAACACAGAGTTTTACTGGAAGAACACAAGTAACCTTATCTCCTTTAGATAATATCACAAGCAACTACCTACAAAAAGATGCAGTAATCCACAGCATATACACAAAGGAAAGACGACTGATTATATTATGTATGTTCGCAAAATGGTACAATAGTAAGCCTGAGGCTATATTCTACTTCTTCTCTAATGATCCTTATTGTTACAAAAGTTCCCTCATTTATATGAGGGTATACATTGTCACCAAGCATCGTGGCTTTTCAACACATAACTATTAATTAGCACTTTTGTTAACAAACTGGAAGATAAACAAGTTCAACATTCCTATGTGTTGAATGTACTTATCATCTTTATACATTAGAACGTCAATGTTTAGTGTCCTCATGTCACTTTCTGTCTGGAAATGATTGGATAGAATATGGTTAACACAAAGTGACAATTCTTTGTCCCGATCCAACTCTGCTACTACTCGATTATTCTCATCAATGAACTCTTGTTTTCATTGTTTGAATGATACTAACTCACCATTACTGTAAAAGGAGGGCACCCTAGGGGTATTCCCATCATCCATCCTCTGAAGCTCTTTCCTTAATTGATTTGCCAATTCATCATGGGACTTCCAGTAAGCCTTGGCTTCAATTTTCTCACCTGGATTAATCGGACTGTTGTCATTCATCATGTCTTCCAACCGAGACCTGAGCCTTTCATGCTCTTTCAAAGCTCTGACTGTTCCAGTGTATGTTTTCCAAAAGATTTCTGCAACTTGCATCATACTTCTGAACCTATGTTCAATGATCTCCAGAATCAGCTTATCCATCTTTTGTTGTACCTTTTCTACTTGTTGGGATGTCTTTTTGGCCCTATTCCTCCAATACATAGCGTTTGTCAAGGCATCCATGGCATCTCTGTCAACACTGTATGTCATCCCTATTTGACTGGTACCTATATCAATCTGAAGCAATCTTGCTTGCAGCCTCTGTTTTTCTTCATTGGTTTTCTCATATAGGCTTTTGTATGTAGAATTTTCTCAGACCAGAAACTCTATCTGATCTTGGTTCAGTTTAGTGACATCCAAATTTAGTTTGGCAGTTGTATAATCCAGGTGGTCCCATCCAGAGTATAATAGCACACCAGCTTCCTTAAGCAACTGTCTTCCCTTCTCAGGTGTCATTTCTCTCATCACAAGATCCATCTCCTCTTGTAACTTTTGAAGCTGCTTCTCTTCTTCACTATTTCTCATGTTATTCCTAATTTGAGATCCTTTATGTTGATAGAGGAATGCGGTGAACTCCTTGGAAGTAATGAAGTCACTATCAGCAATGAAATCCTCATGCTCCAGGAATCTGATGTCAGCCACTTCTCATACATTTAGTTGTCGTGTTGCCAAGTCTATCGGTGTATCCTCTTCATAACTAGGGGGGTAATCCTCTTGAGAAGTGAATGGAATGATGCCAGATGTGGAAGCAAGAGACATATGAGCCAAAGGCTCTGTATTCCTAATAGTATCAATGTAATCCCTAAAAACATGAGGCGGGACTCCCTCAAGTATTTCCAATTCATGCTCCACAAGTTTGTTGGCCAACTCCAAGGGGTCTTCAATCTTTTGTAGCACGTTCTCATCCATTTTCTTTCTAAAAATCTTCCATTTATAAGCCTACATTGCTTTCTCAAACTTTATTTTCTTCACTTTGGCCTCTTCTCTGCCAATGTTCTTAATGAGGTCATCCAGTAGGTAAGATTTATGCTCTCCAGCCTTCAGATTTTGTGATGACCGGGCTATCCTTATGTATCCTTCAGGATCAAAATTTGGCCTTGGATCCCCCATAGCCATGCCATAATAATCCAATTTTGTCTGCAGCAGGCCATAACTCTTTGAACTTTTCACAATAAAATCTGAAAATACTAACAAACCAGGTACAATTGATTGTTTCCCATGGCTTGTCAGATGTTCTATACTCACTATTGACAGTTGCCTCACAATTTCCAGAAAATCCACTTTGTTAGGGACTGTAAGTGGTAGTAAGTATGGTCTCCCTTTGAACCCATATACCCTGACTTGTGTGCAGTTTGAAAAACAATACCAATCTCCCCAATTGTGTTCAATTGAGGGATCTTCAGCGAAATCTTTTGGTCTTAGGAATCTTTGAACCTCTGGTGCAAGGGCATGATTGCACGGGCATCCCAATAGTCTATATAATGGCTTGACAAAGAACTCCTCAAAATGCCAATATTGATTATTCGCATACCTCTAGTCCCATGAAGAAACCCATAGTTGCACTAGTTTTCTCATCCCAGCATTGTCATATGTCCTGACACATAACTCTTCTAGCCATAACCCTTCATCTTGGCCCACATACAATAGCATATGCATAAGTAAGGAATAATGCTTGAAATGAACATTGATGACATCCCCCTTTAACTTTTCTAACCCATGATTCAAAACCTCAACCAAATAAGTAGAAAAAGCAAAGAAGCGGGGGTCCTTAGACTACAAACCGACACAAATGACCTTGGCTGCAATATCCATCAAAGGATGGGATTTTATCCCTAGCACTTGGGCAACACAGTAATAGGTATACTTGAAATATGGATGGAAAGAGTTGACATCATAGGGAGCTTTATCATCTTGACCTAGTGGCACTAAGGACCCTGCATTCCTAGGTCTATGTATAGGGAGTCTCCACATTTTGTAAATGTGCTCTAGGTTAAAATATTCACTTGTTAACTTCTTGAGGTCAATCAATTCTTCAAATCCCTAATCTAACTTGAACACGGTGTCAATAACCTCCTTTCTGCTTGCAAGAATTGGCTCACCCATGTAGTTATATATGGTCCTGGTTTTAGGGTCATAATTGTTTGCCAATGCCTTCATGAGCTCCACATTCATGAATACATTAGCTACAACTAACCTTCCTATGTTCAATCACCATAAATTGTTGATAGGTTGAGGGGCAACTCTTCTGTTGTACCCATATATGAATAATTCATACCCTCTCAATTCTGTCCATATGTCTCCAAGATCCTCAAACCGGTCTTCTAGGCCTTCCTCATCAGCTCTAATCTTCTTGGACCTCAAACTGGATGATGGGCACTGGTCAATCAGGTCCTGGGCCAAAGAACGCCCTTCCCTTTTCTGTCTTTTAGGTTTTTCTTCTGCAGCAATAGGTTCTTTTCCCTTTCTGGTCTTATTAGTTTTAGATGATGATTCCATTTGAATTTTAAAAAAGAGGTCTGTGTGCAAACAACTTACTTAGAATTACTGAGCTTTATCTGTGAATTTGCCCAATTCCTGCTTTCAGTTCGTCGCCTATGAATTCTTTAATGCTGTGTGCTTTGATGTTGATCCACTACTTATGGCGTATTTAATCAGTTAGTAATGGCCATTTTGGACAATGGTCACTCGGGCACACGTTTGAATTTAATGGCGATGTGACCATTCGTGGGATTTGTTTCTGATTTTTGCGGCAATCAATAATCATTTTGATGAGGGTACGTCTTTCAATCATTTGTTTCTTTAGTCCCTCAATCTCTTTTTTTCTATCGACAATAATTTCATTTCGAATATTACTTTGATCAAGTATTTTTTCCCTTCATCGAAATACTGTATTCGGTCAGTATGGTTGTCTCCTCTTCAAAACATATCTGATATCCATCAAGTCTTATGTCGTCCTTTATTTTTCCATCGAAATACTTCTTTCATTGATATCACTATGCCCCATCGACGAATGAGTCTATTATCTCACTGATAAAGTTACATTGGAAAAACCATGCATATCGAGAACATGCCTTTTAACCTCCTCGAAACCTATATCCTCATCAATATAGCTTCCTTTTGTCTAATCGATATTATTCTTTTGATGAAAAGGTTCCTTTCGGTGGGTCCTTTTGATGTTGCACCGATAGTATTATTTCCTTGAGAACTTTTCCCATCGATGAAGACCCTCTTTGCTTTCTTTGATATCTTTTGTCGATGAAGTTATTATCTTCGGTGAGTCCTTTCTGGAATTCATCGGCATTTCCTTCCTTCGATGGCTCTTTTATATCGATGAGACATCTCTAGGTCTCATCGATCCGAATTCAAAAGGTATCGATGAGACCCAACGATGTCTCATCGATATAAAAGAGCCATCGAAGGAAGGAAACGCCGACATCGATAATAATTATTTCTTTTTGATAAAAATTATCATCGTCGGAATTACGATGACTACCAAGCTTTTGACCGACGATGTAATTGGTGGACATACAGCATCAGCAGAGTCCATTGGATTGTTATATTTTCGATGGGTATGGCATCGTCGACCAATCCGATGCCAAGTTTTTGACGGTTGATTTTGTCGGCACTCCAATGAAAATTCGTCGCAAATCCGACAAACGGCCATCAGAAATCAGCTCCGAATGTACTAGTGTGTAGTACTGAGATTGTACCTCATTTTGTGGTTGCAATGTATAGCTCTCTGCAAAATCAACCACCGATACAATAGTGCCAATCAGGAAAGAGTTCTTACACATCCTGAACTGTTAATCCAACCACTGAGACCTATGGGTGTGCCTTGCATACTTGTAGAAAATATTTTCCTTAAAATCCAAAATAAAATCAGCAATACTCACTTCTCTTGAGACTAATTCGCATCTAGAACCTTCACCTCCACTCTTCAAATTATATTACATTGTCTCATATATTTTTTTCTCAACATAATTCTTTCCAAACTCGTGTTCGCTGCCCTTATGAAAACATGAAACAAACTTTGACAACCCACCACATTCTGAGCACTTCTCATTCAAATAATCATTTCTATAGAAATAGCAGCCATCATCTCCAGGGCATAAAAATAGATCTTGCAAGTCTCTTGATGATCTCGGAAATAGCATTGCACCACACTCCTGCAACATCTCATTAGTATGCATCGTAGAATGAATATGACATAAAAGTTCATGGTACATTGAAAACTCCACATGGTACTTTCAACAACAAGTATTGTGAATCTTAAGAGGAACACAATAAAATGGTTTCAAATATTCAAAGGCCCTTTGTGATAATTGCAAAGTTGGATGTACTTCACAAAAAAATTTGTACAACATTGTTTGGCTTGATTCCAAGAAATGTTTGGGATGCGGTGTGCGGTGTGCGGTCTCCGTTTCCGTTTCTTAATTTCAAAACGTCCTTTACATTGGGTGAAACTCTATAATTAGAGTGCCAAAATTGTTGAATCTCCTCCTTCACATTGTCAGTCAACTTTCTATCAACACGTGGAAGCCTCTAATAGGGTTTACCTAGCTTGCTCACACTTCACCAAGTTGGTGTTGCTCAATTCCACCAACCTCACCAATCCTTGCTATGCTTCAAGACCTCCAAGTCCCTCTCAAGCTCTGTTAGGACTCTCTCTTTTCCAATCTTAAGGTGTTTTCAACAAATGTTTTGACTAGGAGCTCTACCAATTCAATACACTTCTCATATACTCAATCTTGCATTCTTGACAACAACTTGTCAACTTCCCACTTTTCACTCCCATACTGTTATGAGACATTGTAGAGGTGTTGAGGTGGTATTTACCATAAAATTTTATCAACTAGGTCCATTTCAGGTTTTACAATCTTCAATTCCCTTACCGATTTCATAAAATTGCTTAGAAATAGGGCTACAAGGATGAGCCCCAATTAGGCCTCCTCAATCCGGTTTTTAAGGGTTTTGAGAGAATCGGTCCAAAAGACCCTACAACAAGTTATAAGATTCTTCAATAATTCACCCATCCTAAAGAGATTTTTTTGGTTTTAGTCTCCCAACTTGTCATATAGTGCCCTAACCCAAATATGAGGTTTTGTTAGGGTTTCTAGGCCTCTACCGGCTACGACTACTCAAAAAAGGGGTAAGGGTGTGAAATGGATTAGTCAAGGCTCTTCATCACAAATGGAACTCTAAATGGACCTTTCCTTCAATTCCAAATGCTAAAGTTTAGGTTTTGAAGTCACCCCTGCAGTATGCATTCAATTTACACCTTGTCTTTCCAAGCCGGGTTACAACAGGACTCGCCTAGGGTAAGGTGTTAAAAATGGAAATTTGGATTTCCAAAACTTCTCCCTACATATGTACATTATACAATGGGTTTCCTTCCATGTTCCAATAGGTCGTGATGATTGCATGGTGGTATTTTATGGGGCAACCATTTTCCTAAAATCTGCTATGTACAAGCCAAAACTGGTTGGTTGAAAACAAAACAACAAAAATAGTAACAAAAATCAACTACAAAGATTTAAATTAATATTTAAACACTAGAATACACCAGAGGATGATAATCCAAACTTTGATCAACATATTCAATCCATTTGTATTCCTTATTCAATGCAAAATGAGACAAAATAGTAATAACAGTCTGAAAATGAGTAGTTTCAGATTGTCATACACAAAGTTCAAGGCTTCCAACCCTTTTCTCCATACAAAAGAGGGTTTATATAGTCATCTCCATGTGTGGAGGCATCTTAGGGAAATGGTACAACCCTAACTTCACCGCTATCTAGTTTAGGACAAATTTTGTCATGACAACTTGAAACATCTTTTACAATTATTCAAATCTTGCCTTTCCAACTTAGGAAACCTACCACATATCATCATTCATGTCTTTTTCAACATTCATAAGACTATTTTAAACCTCTCTAATTCTCTCAACAAGTTTTGCCTCTTTTGACCATCAAGAAGGCAATTTTCCTACTCAAACTACCACTTGCTCAAAAAGTGCAAACCTAGGAAGAAAACTAACTCAACTAGGCCTACACTTGACTCAAAAAAAACTTTACTCACACACCTTGGACCCTTCTGGAGTCCTTATTAGGAACTTAACTTGGCTAAGCTCAGTACAAGCCAAAATTGTGGAAGGACTATGAGCCTAAGTCCTAGGTGCTCTTGCACCATTCTCCCAAACAAAAGAAAATTAAGTCACCTCTTTGGGGATCAGATTCTGATCAATGCATAACTTCTTGAACTCTATCTCAAGCACTCATGTAGCCTCAGCATCACCCATACCCTGCCACTTGATTAGTTGCTCCCAATAAATTTGGTGCCTTGTCTTCTTAGTGACCCTTGAACTCAACACCTTTTCAGCCTTTGGATTTGGTTTTGCTGGTATTTGAAGGTTATTTACATCATCTAATACCTCTGAGTGACTGCAATCTATACCTTGAATTGGCCCTTTGTAAGCAACTACTTCTGCTATGTTAAAAACCGGTGACAGTCCCATGTCACTTGGTAGGTCCATCTTGTATGTGTTTTCTCCATACTTGGCTAGGATGGCACATGGACCCAACCTTCTCATCTGCAACTTATTAGGTAATCCTTGCTATAGCCTTGCTTTTTTAAGGTGCACCATGACAAGATCCCCTACTTGGAATTGTAGGTTCTTCCTTCTCTCATCAACCTTTTGCTTGATCGTACTTGTGTTCTCCATCAATACTTGCTTGATTGATTCATGTACCTCTTTCATTGACTGAGCAAAATCTTTAGCATATCCACTCCTCATTGCTACATTTCCTAAGTCCCTTAACTCCAATATACCCCTTGGGTAAAGACCATAGACCACCTCAAAAGGAATCTTGCCTATGGTTCTATTTATTGTGTCATTGCAAGCATATTCAGCTTGTGATTACACTTGATCCCATGTCTGACCATACTCCTTGGTAAGGCACCTCAATAAGTTTCCTAGGTTCCTATTAACAACTTTGGTCTGCCCATCTTTTTGTGGATGGTAGGCTAATCCAAAAGATAGGTTGGTAGCAAGTTTTTGCCAAAGTGTCTTCCAAAAATGACTCATGAGCTTTGAGTCCCTATCTGAAACAATGCTCATGGGTAAACCATGTATCCTTATCACATCCTTGAAGAAAAAATGAGCTATATGACATGCATCATGAGTGGTCTTGTAAGGTACAATGTTGGCCATCTTACTAAACCTATCCACTATGACATAAATGTTGTCAAATCCCTACATTGTCCTTGGCAAACCCACTACAAAGTCCATACTAATGCACTCCCAAGGTCTATTTGGTATGGGAAGGGGTTGGTATAAATTGGCATTTGAAGAAGTGCCCTTGGACTTTTGACAAACAATACAAGTTTCCACATACTTTCTCACATCTTGATTCATCCTAGGCCAATAGTAATACCTTTGAACTAACTCTTGAGTCTTGTTTACTCCAAAATGACCACTAAGACTGCCATTATGCTTTTCTTGTATGAGATTTTCTCTTATTGACCCTCTAGGCACACAAAGTTACCCTCCTCTAAACAATAACCCATCTTGCAAGGTAAAATTAGAATACTCACCATGAAAATGATTTTGATACTCTTTTCATACCTTGTAGGAATTTGAGAAGTCCTCATCCTCCGGGTATAGGTCTCTAAAACTATCAACACCTATGCTTCTTAAATGAATTTCTTGGACTGTCAAAAGTCTTCTGCTCAATGCATCAACAACCCAGTTTAATTGACCCTTTTTGTTCTTGATTGTGAATGTGTAGGCTTGCATATATTGTACCCACTTCATGTGTTTGTGACTGAGTTTGTCTTGTGAGTTTAGAAAGCTTAAAGCTTGATTGTCTGTGTAGACTACAAATTCCTTAGGAAGGAGATAGTGTCTCCACTTCCTCAAAGCCTGCACTAAAGCATATAATTCCAAGTCATATGAGGATTATTTCCTCTTTGCATCACTTAGCTTCTCACTATGGAAATCTACTAGTCTTTCTTCTTGGCTTAGGACAGCACCTAATGCAACATTGCTTGCATCACATTCCAGTGTGAAGAGTTTCTCAAAACTAGGCAACACTAGCACTGGTTGAGTAGCTATCTTTTCTTTCAAGGTTTCAAAACCTTTATTTTCTTGTTCATTCCACTGAAACTTTGCCTTCATTCCACCTCTAATAGTGTCCAACATTGGTGCACACATAGCACTGAATTGCCTAATGAACTTCCTATAATACTGAGCTAGTCCATGGAAGCTTCTCACCTCTGTTGCTGACTTAGGAGTAGACCAATTTACTATGGATTCAACCTTGTTGGGATCCATCTTGAGGTTTCCTTGTGACAATACAGACCCAAGGTAAACCATCTCCTGCTTAACAAATTCACAATTGTCCAAGTTCATGGTTAGCTTCTCTTCATACAATCTTTGTAACACAGTTTTCAAATGATTAACATGATTTGCCCTATCCTTACTGAAAATGAGAATATCATCTAAATATACCACCACAAATTTACCTATGAAGTCCTTCATCACCTCATTCATGAGCCTTATGAAGGTGCTTAGACCATTGGAGAAGCCAAATGGAATTACAAGCCATTCATAAAGACCCTTTGTTGTCTTGATTTTTGTTTTCCATTCATCACCCTCCTTAATCCTAAATTGGTGGTATCCACTTTTGAGGTCAATCTTGGTAAAGTATTTGGCTTCCCCTAAAAAATCCATTAGGTCTTTTATTCTAGGAATTGGAAACCTATATCTAATGGTGATCCTATTTATGGCCCTGGAGTCTGTACACAATCTCCAAGTACCACCTTTCTTTGGGGCTAAAATGGTAGGTACAACACAAGGGCTAATGCTTTTCCTAATTAGGCCTTGGTCTAAAAGCTCTTGGATTTGTTTAGCAATCTCAACATTTTGTTGGGGAGTCATCTTGTAAGCCGCCTTGTTAGGTAAGGATGCTCCGGGTATAAAGTCTATTTGATGGCTTATGGCTCTTTTAGGAGGTAAGGTGGTTGGCTGTCCATCACTCACTATTCCTTTGAACTTCTGCAATAGGTCTTGCACCTCTATTGGCAAATCTAGCTGCTCTTTCTTGTCTTCCTCTTTAGGCTTCATCACTAATGAAAACCCTACACCTTCACCTTCCTCAAGTGTCTTCAAGAGCTATTTTTCACTCAATAAAAGGACATTAGGACCTGCTGCTCTCTTTTCACCTTCCTCAAGGATAGATTGGATCTTGAATGTGAATCCATCTTTCTTGAATGAATATGCATTATTGGCTCCATCATGAATAGCTTGTCTATCAAATTTCCATGTTCTTCCTAATAGAAGATGGCATGCCTCCATGGGTAGGACATCACATAGCACTTTGTCCTTATACCTCCCAATGGTGAAATCCACCCATGCTTGCTCATTGACTAGGACATGTTGGCCTTTGTTCAACCAAGTGACCCTATATGGGTTGTTGTGAGGTATCCTTTTTAATTTTAGCTTACCCACTGCCTCTTCTGACACAATGTTGTCTATTGACCCTAAGTTAATGATCACTTTGCAAACTTTGTCCATAATCTTGCATTTGATCCTAAAGAAGGATCTCCTTTGGCTAGGCTCTTCTCTGACGGGTTCTTTTATCAAATATCTTCTTATCATCAAGTTGTCACTAACCTCTGATTCTAAGGCAACCTCTAAAGTCTTGCTGCTTGAAGTCTCTTCTTGAAGATAGTTCACTCTCCTTTCACTACTCTGTGGTGATGACCCCTTCTCTAGACACCTATATGTTGGATGACCAAGCTGATTGCAATGGTAACATTTCATTGTTGCAAAATAGGATGAACCTCTACCTTGTCCACCAGACCTTCCTCTAAAACCACTATTCGACCCCCTTCCTCTATTCAATCCTCCTTTACTAGTGACACCTTCTTATTGCTCAGGTAGTTTAGACTCACCTTGTGTTCTTTTCCCTGAGTTTCTTTCTCCAAAGCCTCCCTTATGGCCTCTATTTTGTTTTCCTCTACCTCTGCCCCTATTACTACTTGAATCATGTTTTCTTTTCAGTTTTTCTTCCACTTTAACGGCAAGCTGAAAAATTTGGTGTACCGTGTTTGCATTCATCAGACTGATTTCTTCTTGGATGTTCCATCTTAGTCCATTTAGGTACCTAGCTACCTTAAGGCTTTCTTCTTCCACAACTTGAGATCTAAGACTAAGTTTTTGAAACTCCTCCATCTAAGCACTTACATCAAGGTCTTTTTGTCTTAGGTTTTGTCTTTTCCTATGGATCTGCACTTCATAATCATCAGGGAGATAGGCTTCTTTGATTTTGACTAACATCCCTTTCCAAGAAGAGATGGGGGTTTTACCCTCTTTCTTCCTCTCATCTTGCACAAATTTCCACCATGTGAGAGTGACTCCCCTCATCCTAGACTTGGCCACTTTGACTCTTTGAGCTTCAGTTATGCCTTCACATTCAAAATGGTTCTCCAAGCCGTCTATCCATTCTAGGACCACTTCTACCTCCATCTTACTAGTGAACAATGGTATTCCAACTAGTGATTTACCACTCAAGGCTTTCAATGCCCTTAGGAAAGGTTCCTGCTCCATAACAGGATTAGGTTTAGGCACTTTGTCTTCTTGTGACACCTTTATACCCTTCCCCTCTACTCCTTCAACCTTTACCAATACTTCATCTGCCTTGGTTTCAATTTCACCAAGATTACCTTCCAATCTTGCCAACTGTTCCTTCAGGAGCCTATTCTCTTCCTCCTAATCATCCACTTTCCTTGCCAACTCTGCATTAGTCACCATATTGTCTCCAACCAACTCTTCCAATTCTAAGGACATCAACTTTACCTAGCCCAAATCTTATAGGCTCTGATACCAATTTGATAGGTTTACCTAGCTTGCTCACACTTCACCAAGTTGGTGTTGCTCAATTCCACCAACCTCACCAAGTCTTTCTATGCTTCAAGACCTCCAAGTCCCTCTCAAGCTTTGTTATGACTCTCTCTTTGCCAATCTTAAGGTGTTTTCAACAAGTGTTTTGACTAGGAGCTCTACCAATTCAATATACTTCTCATTTACTGAATCTTGCATTCTTGACAACAACTTGTCAACTTCCCACTTTTCACCCCCATACTATTATGAGACATTGCAGAGGTGTGGAGGTGGTATTTACCATGAAATTTGATCAACTAGGTCCATTTGAGGTTTTGCAATCTTCAATTCCCTTACTGATTTCATAAAATTGCTTAGAAATAGGGCTACAAGGACGAGCCCCAATTAGGCCTCCTCAATTCGGTTTTTAAGGGTTTTGAGAGAATTGGTCCAAAAGACCCTACAACAACTTATAATATTCTTCTATCATTCACCCATCCTCAAGAGATTTTGTTGGTTTTAGTCTCCCAACTTGTTGTACAGTGCCCTAACCCAAATATGAGGTTTTGCTAGGGTTTCTAGGCCTCTACCAACTATGACTGTTCAACAAAGGTGTAAGGGTATGAAATGGATTATTCAAGGCTCTTCATCACAACTGGAACTCTAAATGGACCTATTATTCAATTCCAAATGCTAAATTTTAGGTTTTGAAGTCACCCCTATAGTATGCATTCAATTTACACCCTGTCTTTCCTAGCCGGGTTGTAGCAGGACTCGCCTAGGGCAAGGTGTTACAAATGGAAATTTGCATTTCCAAAACTCCTCCCTACATATGTACACTATAAAATGGGTTTCCTTCCATGTCCCAACAGGCCATCATGATTGCATGATGGGATTTTATGGGGCAACCATTTTCCTAAAATCTGCTATGTACAAGCCAAAACTGGTTGTTTGAAAACAAAACAACAAAAACAGTAACAAAACTCAACTACAAAGCTTTAAATGATAGTTAAAAACTAGAATACACCAGAAGATGATAATCCAAACTTGGATCAACACATTCAATCCATTTGTATTCCTTATTCAATGTAAAATGAGACAAAACAGTAATAAGAATCTGAAAATGAGTAGTTTCAGATTGTCATACACAAAGTTCAATGCTTTCAACCCTTGTGTCCATACAAAAGAGGGTTTATATAGTCATCTCCATGTGTGGAGGCATCTTAGAGAAATGATACAACCCTAACTTCACCGCTATCTAGTTTAGGACAAATTTTGTCATTACAAGTTGAAAAGTTGTCATGACATCTTTTACAATTATTCAAATATTGCCTTTCCAACTTAGGCAACCTATCACATATCATCATTCATGTCTTTTTCAACATTCCTACGACTATTTTAAACCTCTCTAATGCTCTCAAAAATTTATGCCTCTTTTGACCATCAAGAAGGCAATTTTCCTACTCAAACTACCACTTACAAAGTGCAAAACTAGGAAGAAAACTAACTCAACTAGGCCTACACTTGACTCAAAACAAACTTTACTCACACACCTTGGACCCTCCTAGAGTCCTTAGAAACCTGACTTGGCTAAGGTCAGTACAAGCCAAAATTGTGGAAGGACAATGAGCCTAAGTCCTAGGTGCTCCTGCACCAGCCTCCCACCAAAAGCCCATGTATCTTGTTGAAGTGGATCATTAAATCTTTGTCTTCATGCAATTTCTCTATCCAAAGTTATACGGTTTATGTTAAAATCAAAACAAGTTTGTCTCATTCGACGAGCCTCCCTCAATTGATGGCTTACGAAGGAGGTTGTAATCACTCTTTGAGCAACTCTCTTATCTCTTTCTTTGGTATTCTTTCCAATATAATTGAGAGTGTCAAATTGATAGAAATCGGATATCCGATAAAATCCGATATCCAATTTTATTACTCATATTTTAGAGAGATAGACAAAGAGAGAGAAGGGAGAGGGAGAGAGGGAGGAGAGAGAGAGAGATAGAGAGAGAGAGAGAGAGAGAGAGAGAGAGAGAGAGAGAGAGAGAGAGAGAGAGAGAGAGAGAGAGAGAGAGATTAGGGGAGAGAAAGAGATTAGGGGAGAGAGGAGAGAGAGAGAGAGGAGGAGAGGGAGAGAGAGATATTAGGGGAGAGGGAGAGGGAGAGAGAGAGATGGGACATATTGTGTCCTTATGGGTCATAAGGGGTCCTATTGTGTCCTAAGGGGGTCGTAGGACACAATATGACCCCTTAGGACACCATAGGACCCCTTATGACACCATATTGGGTCGTTAGGGGTCCTATGGTTCCCTAAGGGATTGTAGGACACCATATGACCCCTATGGACACCATAGGACCCCTTATGACACCATATTGGGTTGTTAGGGGTCCTATGGTGTCCTAAGGGGTTGTAGAACACTATATGACCCCTATGGACACCATAGGACCCCTTATGACACCATATGGTGTCGTTAGGGGTCATATGTTGTCTTAAGGGGTAATATGTTGTCTCGTGACCCCTTAGGACACAATATGGTGTCTTAAGGGGTCCTATGGTGTCCTAAGGGGTCATAAGACACAATATCACCCCTTAGGACACCATAGGACCCCTTATGACACCATATAATGTTGTTAGGGGTCATATGGTGTCCCATAGGGGCCATAAGGGGCATGGGACACCATATGACCTCTTAAGACACCAAATCATGTTGTTATATTGTGTCCTAATGGGTCATATGACCCCTATGGACACCATATGACCCCTTAGAACACTATATGGTGTCCTAAGGGGTCATAAGGGGTCATGGGACACCATATGACCCCTTAAGACAAAATTTTTTGTCGTTATGGGTCATATTGTGTCCTAAGGGGTCATGGGACAACATATGACCCCTTAGGACACCATATGACCCCTAACAACACCATATGGTGTCATAAGGGGTCCTATGGTGTCCTATGACCCCTTAGGACACCATATGACCCCTTAAGACACCATATTGGGTCTTTATGGGTCATGTGGTGTCCTAAGGGGTCATATTGTGTCCTACGACCCCTTAGGACACCATAGGACCCTTTAGGACACAATTTGGTGTCCTAAGGGGTCCTATGGTGTGTTAAGGGGTCGTAGGACACAATACGACCCCTTAGGACACCATAGGACCCCTTATGACACCATATTGGGTTGTCAGGGGTCCTATGGTGTCCTAAGGGGTCGTAGGACACCATATGATCCCTATGGACACCATAGGACCCCTTATGACACCATATGGTGTCGTTAGGGGTCATATGTTGTCCTAAGGGGTAATATGTTGTCCCATGACCCCTTAAGACATAATATAGTGTCTTAAGGGGTCCTCTGGTGTCCTAAGGGGTCGTAGGACACAATATGACCCCTTAGGACACCATAGGACCCCTTATGACACCATATGGTGTTGTTAGGGGTCATATGGTATCCATAGGGGTCATAAGGGGTCATGGGACACCATATGACCCCTTAAGACACCAAATTGTGTCGTTATGGGTCATATTATGTCCTAATGGGTCATATTGTGTCATATGACCCCTTTAAGACATTGTATGACCCCTTATAACACAATATGACCCTTTATGACACCATATTGGGTCTCTTTGGGTCCTATGGTGTCCTAAGGGGTCATATTGTGTCCTACAATCCCTTAGGACACAATATGACCCATAACAACATAATTTGATGTCTTAAGGGGTCATATAGTGTCCTAGGACACCATATGACCCCTAAGGACAACATACGACCCCTTATGACACCATATGGTGTCATAAGGGGTCGTATGTTGTCCTTAGGGGTCATATGGTGTCCCATAAACCCTTATGACCCCTTAGGACACCATACGACCTGTTATGACACCATATTGGGTCGTTATGGGTCCTATGTTGTTGTAAGGGGTCATATTATCTCCTATGACCCCTTCAGACACCATATGACCCCTAACAACACAATTTGGTATCATAAGGGGTCCTATGGTGTCCATAGGGGTCATATGGTGTCCTACAACCCATTGGGACACCATATGACTCCTAAAGACACCATAATGGGTCGTTATGGCTCCTATGGTGTCCTAAGGGGTCATATTGTGTCCTACAACCCCTTAGGACACCATATGACCCCTAACGATACCATATGGTGTCATAAGGGGTCCTATGATGTCTATAGGGGTCATATGGTGTCCTACGACCCCTTAATACACCATATTGGGCTGTTATGGGTCCTATGGTGTCCTAAGGGGTCATATTTTGTCCTACAACCCCTTAAGACACCAAATTATATCGTTATGAGTCATATTGTGTCTTAATGGGTCATATTGTGTCATATGACCCCTTACGACACAATATGACCCCTTATGACACCATATTGGGTCGCTATGGGTCCTATGGTGTCCTGAGGGGTCATATTGTGTCCTACGACCCCTTAGGACACCATATGATCCATAACGACACAATTTGGTGTCTTAATCTCTCTCTCTCCCCCTCTCCCCTAATTTCTCTCTCTCCCCCTCCCCTGATGTCTCTCTCTCTCCCCCCTAATCTCTCTCTCCCTCTCCTTCTCTCTCTCTCTCCCTCTCCCTAATATCATATACTAATTTATTTATAAATTAATATATTAATAAACATTAGATTAATTATGTGCAAATTTAGTTAGTGAATTTGCTTATTAAAATTGGATATCCGATTTGTGTTGTAAAATTTTCAAATTTCAAATTTTGGCTCGGGAATGCTTTGGGATTTGGCTTGGAAGTGACAAGCCTGGAAAGTCAACTGAAAAAATGTGTTTTTTAGTATTCCTTGATTTTCCAGACTTTACACTGGTGGTTGATGACTTTTTTTGTAGCCAGAATTGATAAAACGAAAAGAGTTTTTTAAGGACGTTCTCACCTTTTCAACAATATAAGGCTTGTCTTATTTCGACTTTAATAAATAATTATTATTTATTTTCTAATTGAATTCTGACAATAGTCTTGATTGATAGACTAATTGAAAAACACTCATAACTTTCAAATGGTATAACATTTTTTAAATCCAAAATATGCATCACATCCTATGCTTCATCTACTATAGGGAAACATTTCTGACGTAGGAGTTTCTGAATTTCTGAAAAGTTGTAGTAAAAAATTCATAAATAATTATTTACTTTATAAAAAATTATAAAAAAATGTGTTTCACATCCGAACGTGAGTCTAATACTTATATTATAAATATTATAAAAAAATATTATGATTTGATTGTGATTAGGGTGGTCAGACATACATCTACTTCTTATCTTTTTCCTGAAATTTTACTATCACTGCATTGAAATTTAAAATTTTCATCAAATAGGATTTTTTTTTCCAAAAAACAACTAGTAGCCTAGAAACTGCATTCAATTTTCTATAGATTCTCTTCTTACATATTTTAAAAATAATGTCCACAACTTATTCAAATTTTCATGTCAAGTTGCATAACTCTGATTTTCTGAAATTTCATTACCACTTAAGGGCCTATTTTGGCACACCATGATCTTGCACATACCCAGGTTCTCAGGTATTCTTAACCGGATACCAGTCACTTCTAATAGGGCGATGTTCTCAAAAAGAACTAGTTGTAAGCTCTCAACAGGGCACTCTTTTTCACTGCAGTAAAAGAGATTGTGGGTTATCCCCACCATGGTTTTTAGTGTTATGTGATGCTTATTTGTGCATGCAAATCTCTTTTCTTTGATGTTCTCTGCTTTCATTATAAATTAAATGTTTAAAATTAATTAGGATAGTTGCAGACTGGCTAGTTTGAAAGTTTGAATTGTGTATAAACTATTTTGATTGATTCACCCCCCCTCTCAGTCACCGATTAATACTAACAATTGATATCAAAGCCTAGGTCCTCTAAAGAAAAGTTTGACAGCTTGAGGAAAAAGATCATGGAGGAATACCAGTGTCAGAAGTAGATTGATGAAGCTAATGAAATGATTTCTCAGCTGAAAGAAAGACCGATAAAATCACTTGCTAAAAGGAAGGAACTAACTCTACAACTAAATGAGAGTCAGAATATCATAGATCAACTCTCTAAACAAAGTGGATCTGAAGAAGCAGTCTCAGAACTAATGGAAAAGAACAAGAAGCTGACTGAAGAAATCACATATCTAAAAATAGAGCATGAAAGTCAGGCCCTGAGAATGACTAAATTACTAGAAGCTAGTAGGAGACAGAGGTTGCTGAGATGTTGAAGAAGTTGGGATAGCTCCCCTTTTCTTTTCTTGGTTTCTGTTGGGATTTTTGTTGGTGCTCAGCTACCAATGTCTCTATTTTTTTTCTATAGGCAGTGTTTTGTTTAACTGTTAAGCTTTTCATGTCTATTTCTGGTTCTGACCTTTTTTTAAGGGTTTCGGGTCCCTTCAAAACCTATTTTTTATGTAATAAAAAACACAATGACATATTGAAATGACACAATTCTATATTAAATTGGGCCACCTTCCCTACGCCACATACTTGGTCCATACATTTATACACATTTATCCCAATCCATGTTATTATCTTCATATATTCACATATTTATATATCACTTGATTATATTTACTTATGTAAGCATGTCCATGGATACATGTTTTCCTTATTGACCTAACCCATATTTTGTTCTTGGTCAAGTCCATAATAGAAAGGTTCATCCTGGCCCACATAGTTAACCCTTATATTGATTTTTTTAATTTAAATTAATTTGACATTTTCTAAAATAATCCCTCCAAGAGTTGACAAGGTGTATACTTTAAACTTGATTTATTTCTACATTATTTTATTTTAAGGAATTCAATGCATTTATTATAATCAATTTACATATCATTCACATTATAGCACTTCAATTGGTGTAGTAAAAAGAATCTAGATCTCAATTAGTATTCTAAAGAGACTAAATGATTAAAGAGTGGTGTTTCCAATTATTGTATATACATTATACTAGTTGAATAATTGAACGTGTCACTTATGATAACAATTTTCCTACAAAGGTAACTTTGAATAACATTAATCCCTATATAAGTAGGAACCATAGAGAGAAATAATACAATGAACAAAATTAAGTCAATAGGTATAGAAAAATTCCAAAATTAAGAAATTCACTCTATGTTTCAAAGTTGATCGTTAATACAAAACCTATATTTTCTTATAAGATAAAGATCATGCTTTTAGGTCAAAGCAAGCAAATATTCCATAATTGTTGTCTATTTATGATTTTTCTTCCCTCATTGTTAGAGCCAACAAAATAGATTTTATATTTACTTTCTATATTGTATTATTGCAATACTTAGAATATCAACTACCAATGGTTGTCAATCATATAATATAGATTTATTTATGCTTCTTTAAATACATTCAATTGGCATAGCCTAGATTAGACTTTTGGAAGTTATGTTTTCTTTTATGTATTTGGTGATTATGACTAATCCTATGCATTGTAGTTCTCTTTTATATTGTTTATTATCTACATCAGGTTCATTAGATTTATATTTCATTAATCTCATGTACTCTTTTAATATTGGTTATTCATTTTCACTTTAGTGCCTTAAATATTTATCTTCCATTTAGGGTTTGGTATTTGTTTGCATTTCATAGCTAGTAATAATCCCACTCAAACATCTATTATCTTTAAGTTTTTTTGTTTCCTTATTTTTATTTTTATTTACTTCTTATAAGGAAGTCCATAGTATAATAATAATAATTTATGCAAACTACATATATTCGCACATATTGAACTGACTTGTTCAAAATATGTTAGTGAAAATGACAATCTTTTACAATACTGCATTAATTATCTAATGCATAATCTCATTGTCCCTCATTTACATTTGGAAAGTATTTCCTTTACAAACATACTACATGGTAAAATACATCCTTTTTTAAAAATGCATATCAAGGATGAGACCTATCAAGTGCCCCTCAAAAGACCACATAATGAAGAAAACATCATCAAAGTGTTTTACAACCCAAACATGAAGCTTATACTTTTATGATGTTCTTCCATTGAAGAGCTCCTTGTTGAACAAAAAATGTTATTGATGTCAAAACGGAGTTGTCGCAAACGAACATTGTTGTATAAATGTCCTCACTAGTATCGTAGTCGTGCTACTTGTCATTGTTGTATTTTGAGGTAGAAGAAGTTATGTTACTTGTCATGCCATGTCAGAGCATTTTGAATTACATCAATCTTATCTAGTCCCATTGATTGATATTACTATATAATTGGTTAGGAAATGTTTTTATTATCATGGTGCATCTCTTCATGATGATGGAAGTCTATTCTAGTAAATTGGTTGTAGTTACCCAATTGTATGCTTGTTCTAGTAACTTGCAAATATTCATATTTACTAATGCCTAAGAATTATGACTTGCAATTTTGATGGAGAGTATGCCTACACTTTCTATTAGCATCCAATGTTTTAGGATGTTTGGTGTGGTAGAAGTGAGTGTTTGTTTCTCCATTTTGTTACTATGTTACTGACAAACTATGTTTGTGTTTTAGAATGATGCGACATTTTTTGGACGTGTACTATAAAAAATGAAGGGTGGATATTATTTATGATTAGATTGATCCTTAGTAGGATCTGCATGGTGTGTTTCCTTGTGTGGAACTATGCATGAGATTTTTGGTCAAACCTATTGCACATTTTATTTGGGTGAATTGTGGATGGAGTGTAGTGTGTAATTCTACTAGAGATTGCAAGTGGATAACCTTTAGCACCTACTTAGCGTAACTTTTGAAGTGTGGGATAAGATTCTTTGTCTTGATTTGTGTATGGGTTAATTAGGACCCTGGCCTACTACACATTTGGTAAAGGAAAATTGTATGACCAACTTGTAATTGTAATTTGTAGTTATGAATCATATATATGAGTGTTCTAGATTTATTTATAGTGTGTTCTTAATAATGTAATTATGTACTTCTAAGGACACTCTTGGATGTTTGGGGAGATTTCTCGAGATTGTTGGAAGTATGCTGCAAATATGTTCTTTTATGTGTTGTCATTGATATCAACATATTTCTCTATCTATGATAGTGATGTAGTGAGTTCAATGAGTTGGTTTTTTCTACATGGTCATGATCAGAGTTTGCAGATTATAGGGTTTGTAGAGGATTGTGCATAGATGATTAAGTATGATTTTTAGAGGTCCACATGAAGGTTTGAGTGAGTTATGGTTAGTTGTGTTGTGGTTGGTTTTTCTGTTGTTCAGTGATGGAAGTGTTTAGTATCTTGATCCGCATTGCTCCACATTGTAATATCTTGTTTTGTGGATATCATGGAATGTTTGGGACGTTGATGTGTATCTTAAATTTAGTTTCTTCATGATTTGGAGCTCTCCAAGTGATTTTTATAGGTTGATAGTTGTTGTAGTTAGTGTTCTTGAAGTTTGGTGTGATGATGATATGATTCTAGTGATTTGAGTTGTTGTGGATTTTACAGTGGTGATTTATGATGCTTGTGGATGTTTCTAGATCATGTGCCTTTTGTATTGGTGGTCTACATTGATCGTTGTACGTATAGTTGATGATTTTCTCTTATGTGTTGGTGTTCTTCATTGTTTTGGCCGACCAGATAGTTGTAATGTGTTGTGGATGTTCGAGGCATAATTATTGGAGGTGTTTCATATTTGAGGCATGTGATATGGGTTCGTGCTATGTCTTTGCCAACATTGCTTAGTCCACATTTGATTTTGTAGCGTGTGTGGTTATTTTTTTGTAATTAGGTGAAGTGTGTTGAGATGACCTTTTTGATTTTGATGTCATGTATAAATGAATGCAATATCTTTCTAATTGTGCAAGTGTATGGATGAGAATTAGAATGTATGTATGTTAAATGTATACATCTTTCAGAGGCAGAGAATAAGTGTGAGAAGAAGAAAGTTGTTATGTGTGCTTAACTAGAACTGTGACCAAGCATTAGGAGATGCTATTTATTTAATTCATGATCTTTTAGATGTAATCCAAATCTATTTGTAAGATAGTGATTCTTCCCTAGGGTTGTAGCCCTTGTTGTTTTTGAGCAGTGAGCTCTAGGTACAGTGTTCCTGAATATATTTTCATTCCCCATTGTAATATTTCATATACTTCTAACAAAGTATCATCATATTGTGGGTAGGTTCCCACTATGGTTTTTCCCTTGATCGGGTTTTCCACATAAAAAATCTTGGTGTTATGTGTGTTCATTTTGTGTGGTTGATTTATGCTTTCATGCTTAATTATCATATCTAAGAATAAGTTTAATTTGTGTAAGTTTGTGAGACAACTGATTCACCCCCCTCCCATCTCAGTTGTCTGCTAGTTATCAAGCCATTTCATCAGATACAAATTTATATCATTTGATTTGGAGAATGAGCCAAAAGGATATTTCTTAATTCATGTGTTCCATTATCAAAATATCATAAGTGATAGATGATATTTTATGGAAGTTGATTTGAATAGTCGCAAGTTGTGCTTTAAGGGTCCTAATTCTATATATTTCTTATTATTGAGATTGAGGTACTAGTTCAAGTGTTGGTGCTTAGATCTAGGATTATGAGATTATTGACTCTAATGAGTCAATGCTTGTAGTACATTAAGTGGGTTGGTGTCTCTAGTTGGTTGGTGACTGCAAAATCTATGTAAGTAATTCATTATTTGTGAAGCTAGATTAGGGTAATAGATCCAAGCAGTTATTCTCACTATAGATTTTCCCATCCCGGGTTTCCACATATATTTGATGTTCATTATGTCAATGTGTGCTGACTTACATGTTTATTTTTTGTGCCACTGATATTCTTAAGTGAATTTGATTTGGTATTTGAATTGATAAGTATTTTTTAGTAATTGATGTTGAGAATTAGGTAAAGATTGGATATACAAGATTCAACCATCTCTTAGTATATTGTGGGCCCTTACCTCTTGACCTAACATGAATGGCTTTGTTATCACCCTTGCAAAATTTTAGGGCTCCATGATAGTTCATTGTTTATATAGGTCAGTTTTTTATTAACCCTAGATCTCTATTTTTTCTTATGGCTTTGTATTATGTTTTGTTATTGACTTGTTGTAGTAGGTTTCCACTCACTTAAGTTATAAATTGAGTCTTGTTTGTTATTATAGAGGAGGGGATTTTATACCCTTGAGATGATAAGATCCCAAGGAACAAATTGGCCTTCACTACCTCACTTAATTGGCACTCTGGTGAGCCAAGGAGATCAACAATAAAGAGATGAAATTATGACAAACTAAAAATGGAAATAACTGAATACTAAAAACATAGAGAGTAATGGAAAATTCTAACTACAACAAATATAAATTAAGAGAACACAAATTTTATCATCAATCTAGAAGAGCCTTGGCTTTAAACACAAGTGTATCATGTAGACCTCTATGTGTCACGAAGATGTCTACATGCCACACTATCATTTGTATGGCCAAAGGACAAAAAAATCACTAGAATCACTCAATTTTTTTCTCCATGCTCCACAAATCTATTTTCCACCTACACACTTAGACAAGGAGAACTATTGGGGTTGTATAGGGGCTTGCCTCACTCGAACCCTCGCTTTGGTGTTTTCACCTTCATAGACAATTAGATAGATATATTTGAATAAAATGATAAAAAAATAGCATAATAGAAAAAAAAACCCACTTAATGGAGGAAAACCTCTATTACAAGAGGTGCAATGATAAAATAGATAATGTAATAGAAAAAACCCCTACTTAATGGAGGAAAACCCCTATTACAAGAGATATGATAAAATGAATCAAATGCAACTAGATAATAGATGCATTAAGAGATTTAAATGAATGAGTCAGTACTATAAATGTGATAGATACAATAGATAAGAGAGTGGAAGAGTATTACAAGCCAAGACCCCTCTCTTGAGGTAGAAGTGTGATGGTGCATTGAGAGAAGATCAAGCTGCTATGAGACTAAATGTGAACTTTGATAGAGTTTTGCTATATTTTTTAGAGCAAGAGTGAAAGAGAGAAAGAGTGAGTGTCCTTTTAAAATGAAGGAGAAATGAGATTTTTTTTCTTAGCATGGGTGGGAATGACTATTTCAAATGTGCACAAGGCAAGTGACACACATTGGCAAAAGCCTGGGATAGAATATGCTTTCTTTCAATTCAAGATATTCTTGGGACATTTGTACACTGCAATCTATCATATTCCTAGCTTTCCCTAATGCCATGGCCCCTAAGTAAAAATTAACGGTTTTCATACATCTAATGGTGGAAACCCTAATTTTTTACCCATTGCACATATAAACTAATTTACTAATTGCACAATGTTTGTTTTTAATAATAGGATGGAAATGATACAATAACCACATCCCTTTTGTAGTGATGTGACTAATACAATTTTTTTTATGCTCAAAGATGTGATTTGTGTGAACCACCATCACCCTGACCATGAGATAGTGTTTACACTTTTTCATTGACTAAGCTAGTGCATAGATCTTTTTATAATGTGTTCTATAAGATATGATAGCCCCTTTAAACATATTTTAATGATATAAAATTAGATTAGATTCTTGCAATAATATCACTTCAATAGCATAACCACTTGTATCAATCTAACTATCAAAATGTTCTAAATTTGGAAAGCATTAAAAATAGTACATCACTAGTTTTATGCTTTAGGTCATCAAAAGAATGCTATTGTGTTGTACCTTTATGAAAGAAATTCTTACAACTCATGATAACATGTAATGACCAACCAAAATGTGAGAAATAACTCACAAACGTTTTGAGGTATTGGTCTACCCCAAAGAAACTCCTAGTTTTAAATACGTATTTGGGGTTTGGCCAATTCATGATTACCTCTCTTTTGAAAGGGTAAATATTTTATTTTCGTTTTTCACAACATGCCTAATGTACACAAGAGATATCTTTTCAAAATCCTAGGTCTTTTCATTCAATAAGAACTTGTTGTCATTTAAAATCTTGAACACTCTTCATTGGTGGAAATGTTCCTCACAATTTAAAAAAAAAAACTAAATATGAAGATATTGTTTAAGTAAGAAATCAATATGAATCAATGAGAGGCCTCAACACCTCATTCATTAGATACATGAAAGTTGTAATGCCCGCCAAAATACCTTAGAGAAAATAACTAATCTAACTAACAAATAGAGATATTTTTTAAGAAAAAACATCTACTAATACAATATATACACCACATTATTCATTTAGTAAATATCCAACCATCTAGTAACACACGTCTAATCCATTAACATAAACAAATAAACATAATATGCAAGTGTAAATAGACTTACAACTCACTAACAAGCATTCACTAGGGTATCTCAATACCATTACTTAATTAACAATAACACATAAGAAAATCCATAAATAGGATCCCATTAACATCCATTAAATTTAATTCCTAATCAATTACTTCCTTCCTAATATGATATTTATGAACTATCAAATGTAAATCCTACATAACGCCATTAACTCTTGGGTTAATTTTAAGTCAACAAATAAAATGTTCCTTATTCCTTTTTAAAAACCATCTAGCATGATAATAACATATTTCCACATGAAGTATCTCCTAATGCAAAACTAGTTCATTTCCTTGAAGAGAACAATATAATCTTCAACTACTCATTCATATTCATATTCTAAAGATAATTAACTTTAAGGAATGACATCTTTTCAATTTATTTCTTTCACTCATAGACATACACAAATTATTTATCTTTTCCACTTCTATCTATAGACACTCACAAGATAATCCAATCACATTACTTAATCATTTAATTCCTTTCCAATCTAGAATTACATACATAATGAATATACATTTAAACCAATCATAATCTATTACAACTCATCATGATATCAACCTACTACAAGTCCTATTACATATGAGATCACAAGATACTAGTTACATAATCTTTCTTTACAACAACATCTTTCTCATGACATAAAATACATGATTTCAATCTCAATTGCATATATTACACTCCAAGGATCCATCCACATGAAGAGAAGATATAAGTCCATATCCATGCACACTATCATCCAATGAAGAACATCCTAATGGAAGAAGGCATCAAACCACTTGACCATGTGGAACCATAAGGAACCACCCCCCATGCTAGGAGATGGCATGAGGTTCCAACTCACACTCTAGACCTAAGTTGACACCTAACAACCAAGGGACTCAACATGACATCCAAAAAGATAAAAAACCATATAGAAATAATCCATATCACATCATGAGGC